>NC_054701.1:2446195-2623695 GCF_016097555.1 Gigantopelta aegis
GGAGCGGTGTTTGTCAAATACCCGTACAAGTCTGGAATCAACGGCAGTAGGCCCTACACCTAGCTGATTAGTGTTGTTTGTATGTGGAGCGGTTTTTGTCAAATACCCGTACAAGTCTGGAATCAACGGCAGTAGGCCCTACACCTAGCTGATTAGTGCTGTTTGTATGTGGAGCGGTGTTTGTCAAATACCCGTACAAGTCTGGAATCAACGGCAGTAGGCCCTACACATAGCTGATTAGTGCTGTTTGTATGTGGAGTGTATTTTGTGAGGAGTTTGCCTGGAGCGGTGTTTGTCAAATACCCGTACAAGTCTGGAATCAACGGCAGTAGGCCCTACACCTAGCTGATTAGTGTTGTTTGTATGTGGAGCGGTTTTTGTCAAATACCCGTACAAGTCTGGAATCAACGGCAGTAGGCCCTACACCTAGCTGATTAGTGCTGTTTGTATGTGGAGCGGTGTTTGTCAAATACCCGTACAAGTCTGGAATCAACGGCAGTAGGCCCTACACATAGCTGATTAGTGCTGTTTGTATGTGGAGTGTATTTTGTGAGGAGTTTGCCTGGAGCGGTGTTTGTCAAATACCCGTACAAGTCTGGAATCAACGGCAGTAGGCCCTACACATAGCTGATTAGTGCTGTTTGTATGTGGAGTGTATTTTCATTCAGCAACAAATTAAAATATTATTACAAAACATTAATCTGTGCATTGTCATTAAAACAGTTTACTGAATACGCGTGGATATCATTCGTACAAGTTTTCTTTAACATTAAACTTGTATGAAGTAATCTTTCGTTGGTGACCGCTGAAAAAGCTGTCACTAACCTGGAAGTATATTTCAAGACAATTATTTCTGACAAACTGCTAACATGGGATAAATATGCAAGTTTACTAGCGCTATGCTTACATTTTTGTCTGACATTAAAATATTAATATCTGACGATTTAAATCCTAGTGTTTTCCCTAGCTTGTTTTAGCATGGTGCAGCACCATGCCTCAATAGTCTAGCACCATCTTGCCTTAATCAGCGCCATGCTGCCCTGAGATTAAACAAGCCTTTTTCAGTAATTAATTCTAAAATTGCCTTTATAAAACACCCAAAGAGGTGTTATTAATTAATAAAATATGGCTTTTATATCTTTTGCCATTCATTTATTAAAGCAAGAATATAAATTACATTAATGTTTATTTCAATTAAAAATTTTAATATTTTTAATGAAAAACAAGTGCCCCGAAAATGGTGAAAATGCCCCAAAAGTGTTTGGTCTACCATGCCTTCCTTAATTTCTAGAGAAATCACTATATCCAATGTATTTTTGGCATGCTTTCAAAATCTGATTAAAATCAGCTTAACATGTCAGTGAGACTGATTTGCACCGACCCAATGCTGTATGACAATGCACCATTCATTTGTGGAGATAGAGGGAAGTAGGGACATGAACACACATTATTCAGGTGCTAATAACATCACTTCATGACAGAAATAAATTGCAGCCCCTTCCCATAATCCTTATAGTAGCACACACAAAAAGAGAAGTAAAATACTCTTGAAAGAAGTGTGATTGGTCACACAAGTCCTTCACAGTCCAGTTTCCCAAGGACACCCATCAAGTTTAATCACTGATTAGGTTTACAAGGTGCAAATGTATAACAATGACACATCGTACAGAATCAAAATCAGCTAATCTAGATTTTTTTTTTTTTACAACTCACATCTTGGCCTTGATTAGAATTCGCTCCATGTTTGTGAGTATTCATTAATAAAAACTGATGGCTATTTCCAATTTCTCTTTTTAATTTGAGCGGTGTCATCCTAAACTGGAGCTGTGATTGCCGCTGGCAGGTGAGCAATAACCTCCCTGTGTTGAGGAGGAGCCCGGGAAAGAAGAATGTCGGGTCTGAGACCTCACGCCGCGAACCCAGCGGCAACACAGTCCAAGTCTTTGTCCCCGCGTCGAGTCCCTCCATGGGCACTGGAGGTTAATACCCGGATGATGGAGTTATTTCCAGTAATTCGTCCTCTTGGCGTGCTTTTTTCATTGTTGTGTGAACCCAACACACCTCGTTATCTCGTGATAGGCATGTCGAGTCCGTCATCTGTACTCGTCAGTTACGCTTATTTTATTATGACTCTTCATGGTATCCTGTCACATATTTATTAAATTATAAAATTAATTTTACGCTCTTTTTTTCTCGAAGGATAAATTATGAAAAATGTCTGTTCTGTTACTTAGCTACGATTCAGCAAGTGAACAACTTGTCAGGGTAAACGAAAATGAATGAATGGACTCAATTCTTCTAGACTTTTTTTGTCGAAATAAAACTTCACTAAAGGAAGATAATTACGATAGACTAACAATCCTATAAAGGGAAATAACCACAGTCGTAACCATGATATTCGACATAAAAATTAAAGTATTTTTTTTTTCGCAAATGGTCATTTTATTCAACCAACAATACTATGAATAACAAGAGTGTCTAATGTAAAAGTAATAAATATAACAACAACAATAAATAATGAGTTAACTAGTGCTGGTTCAAGCGTGGTTAACAGAGAGGCCTCGGTGGTGTAGTGCTGGAGCCATCATAATTAAGGCTGGTAGGTACTGAGTTCGCATCACGGTACCGGCTCCCACCCAGAGTGAGTTTAACGACTAAATGGGTAGATGTAAGGCCACAACGCCGACTTCTCTCAATATAACCATTAACCCACCGTCCTGGACAGACAGCCCAGATAACAGCCTAGGTATTTTCCCAGGACAGCGTGCTTGAACCTTATTTGGCACGAAACTAAGTATAAACAAACAAACAAACAGAGGGGCTTCGCAACCACACCTTAATTAAGTTCGGCAAATCGGTACTGTCAGTCACTCAACGACGGAATGTTACAATTATTATTACTAGTTTAACATTATATATTAGCCTTCTTAGATAGGACCCCAAACAATTACCCTGAACCCGCTAGCTGCTGGATTTTAAATGGGCGAAAAACATCAACCGCACGGTTGGGTAGGTCATTCCACGTCAAAAACATAGCTCCGAGCACCTGCTCACTGCGGATACACACATTTTTATTTTAATGTCTAGTACACCTGTATACAGTATACTACGTAAATAAACGGTGCTATGCATAACATACAAAACACACTATTTCACTGAACGTAATTTATTTACGACTTGCAGGCCTTTTAATCGTAAAATCGTCTGCTGTGACGTCACCAACTACACTCAAAGTGATAACGTATCACTATCAGTAACAATAAAGGGTCATATTGAGTGGATGCGGCGTGTGCGTGCGGTCTGTTTGTTGCGTCTGTGGTTGACGTTTTGGACATATACACCATATACGATTATTGCATTGCAGCTGGCCGCCTAACCTTGCGAAACCTCTCCAACACTGAATATTAGGTACCTACTATTTAGATTGTGTATCTGTGTGCGGGGAGGGGCCAAAAGAAGTTGAAAAATTGGAGGGGGCATACCCCCCCCCCCCCCCCCCCGCCTCAAAAGCAGTGCCCTATGACTGGTATATAATGTTTTGTGGAAAATATTCCCTGCTGCTGCCGTTCTTCAAGAGTATATATTAAAATACTTCGAGGTATTGTTAAACAAACATTCGTTTTGTTTCTCTTTGTGTGTGTGGATACGGGTGCTCTGTATAACGGCCATCAGTTGCTTTCCCTTAGTTCGTTATGAGTATATATAGAGTAAACGGTAAAATATGATCTACAATATGAGAAACCCACTACCGGTAAAAATTACAAAGGAACTCAGTGCATGTACCCTGCACCACCACACCATCGCCCATTGCATGCTGATGTCCATGCACCCCACAGTATCACTCATTAAAATATGATGTCCATGTACCCCACAGTATCACCCATTAAATGATGCTGCCCATGCACTATAATCCATTAACTGATAATTCCGATATAACGTCAGCCGTTAATTTGATAATAAACCATGCAAAATCTGAATATACATCACTCCATATTACATCTAAATCACTTGAGAATGTAATCTTCGTGCAGTATGATTCTTTCTTTGGGCGTAGTGCATTTTTGTTTTCCATTCAGTTCAGCACATTTCAACATGATCTTCTTGGCTTCAGCCTCCTGTCCCATTTTGAAGAAGCAGTGAGCTAGCAGCTGAAACGCGCCTACCCTGGTAAAATCCAAGTTCACTGAAGAAGCCAATCGTTCTGCAGCTTTCTGGTACCGTTTGAATCTGACCAACCACGACCCTTCGTACTCCAAGATGGTCGCATTTGAACCAATGGGAATTGTTTTAGCAATTTCATTCAGCTGATTCTCCTGTGCCGGATCTCTGAGTCTTTTGAGAATCCTGACAATTCCCGATCTGTAAACCTCGTGGTATCCCACTTGAATAAACTGTCTGTTGACGCCCAGAATCAAGTAGTTATAGTGTTTATTTAAAATCAACTCTCTCAGCAGCAGCGGTGTGTTGTGCATTGTGATGAAGTTGGAGGTTTCAGAAAACGTCTTCACAGTTATGTTCTTGGTGTGGAACAGCGCGATGGATGGCGTGCTTCTTGCAGCATCTTTGTCGAATTCAAAGAATTCGTAATGGACTAGCGATATGATGGGCACGTCTTTGTGCAGGGCGGAGTAGCCTCCGCTGGTGTGAATGTGACCGTCAATGAACACACCCGTGACATCACGCTGCTGCCGGAGGTAGTCCATGCACTGGATAATGTGTTGCGAGTCTCGAGAACTCTCAAACGTCAGGAAGGTATTTGTGGCGCCATCTGGGGACGGAAACTGGAACCACTGGCCTAGAATATACAAACTCAGACCAAATGCGAATGCCTGTCGACTAGACATCTCTATCACCAGCTTAATAAATATTACGAATATTGCAGAGTAGAATAAGCACAGAAGGACTAGGAAATTGTGCATGAATCTCATTTCTTTGTGACCCTTTGTCGAATACAACGCTAATAATATTACTAGAGACACAAAAAGCTTTAATGTATTCACCCAGCACACCTTTAGGTCATCACTAAGTGGCTGCATTGTTCTAATCAAATTAAATAGAAACATTAGCAACATAACACAAGATATGCTCGTAGAAACAGTGCCGTCTACAAAAATATCACTCAAGTATTTGCTGCAGTCCATTCTCCCGAACACTGCTGACGACAAATCCTTGAACACGTTAAACTGCAGCCAGTTGTAGGGAGAAACGACAAGGAACTTGTACGAAAACGAATCCTCCACAATGGCTAGAAACAAGGCTAAGACAGACCCACAGACGCACACACACAGACTGGGAACACTCCTGGACGATAGCTTTGTCACGTGTGTCACAATAGTGACAAATGAAACCACAGCAACGTCGATGCGGACATAATAGCAAATAATAAGTACAAAACTAGCAACAAGCAGACGGCCGGGATTTCGCACTTCTATTTGATCGCTTACAGCAGTAGTTTTGAATCCAGACTTGTGCATCATTTGACTGCTTCTGGTCCGCCGACTAGCTACTTTTGTTGTCATTGAAAAACATTTGTTTATCAACTGAAGGCTTATGCCAGACGACAAAAACACAAATAATTTGTTAGGAGTTGACTCGTCTGTGATATTTTCATGCGAAACGTCTGCACTAACGGCATGGCCATTTTGTAGAATGGGCATCGTGTTGTTACTGAGCGGAGCTGTTGTAATTCCCTTCTTCATTTTACTTTCGCTTCCAGTATCTCGTGTAGGTGATTCGTACGCTTCGTCAGGGTCCTGGCCTGGTGGCTCGAGGATTTCCCAGATCACGGAAAGAGCCCAGAATACAGGCGTGGCCAGGAAACTGTTCACTAGAGTGTGGGTCCCGAACACCGATAAGTGGACATTGGATGCAACCAAGATAGCGGCAATGACACCGATATCATGGGCCGGGTTCTTCTTTTTGTAGAACACAACCGCGAACGAATACACTGCGAGTGGTAGGAGGGACGTGATGCACGTGTGAGCCACTTTCCACAGCTGAAACGAGACAAAGAAAGTGTACTGAGTTGGGGTTAAACAGAACTACCTTATTCTTGTATTTCTTTTATCTAGTTTTATATATAGCTATATTACTAAATAAATAAGGTTGCTCCTCAAATATACTGAATTCACGGAGCTATGTTTATATACCTGCAAATTGTTCCACTCTATCTATCCATCCATCCATATCTCTCTCTCTCTCTCTCTCTCTCTCTCTCTCTCTCTCTCTCTCTCTCTCTCTCTCTCTCTCTCTCTCTCTCTCTCAACACGATCTTTGTCATTGTGCTTTGCCGTAAGAGTGTAAGCAAAAATTACTTTGTTTCCTTTTACTGTTTGCAACTTGTGGTAATGTTATTAATTTTGAAAATAATACGCATTGTTCAACGCTCGATGTCAAGTGTTCAGAGTATGTTATTCGAGGGGTTGTCGTTAGTACAGACATCTGGTTACACCCGTGTTGCCTGCTGAGATGTGAAGTGTTCAGAGTATGTTATTCGAGGGGTTGTCGTTAGTACAGACATCTGGTTACACCCGTGTTGCCTGCTGAGATGTGAAGTGTTCAGAGTATGTTATTCGAGGGGTTGTCGTTAGTACAGACATCTGGTTACACCCGTGTTGCCTGCTGAGATGTGAAGTGTTCAGAGTATGTTATTCGAGGGGTTGTCGTTAGTACAGACATCTGGTTACACCCGTGTTGCCTGCTGAGATGTGAAGTGTTCAGAGTATGTTATTCGAGGGGTTGTCGTTAGTACAGACATCTGGTTACATCCGTGTTGCCTGCTGAGATGTGAAGTGTTCAGAATATGTTATTCGATGGGTTGTCGTTAGTACAGACATCTGGTTACACCCGTGAGGCCTGCTGAGATGGACAATGGCCAACCACACTTCTCCCTGGTTATCACAGGCTGTCTTCGCTGATTTGTGAATGCTTTACCGAATCCATCAATGTCACATTATTGCCAGTGAATTATCTCTCTAATGCTGTAAACGTGTAATCACAGTAAATGACATCGCGATATACAAACCAAACATCTGGCTTTCTACTGAGGCATAATGCGTGAAAACATAATAAACTGACTTTCAAATAGAATGTACCTGATACACCAAGTACAAATAATCCAATTCATAACCATATTATTACTTTATGAAGTGGTCGCCGTAACAAAAGTGTACAATTTTTATCTAAATTTGAACAAACAAAAAAACGTATTCCCCGGTCAAAATCGTATCTCTGCACAAAGCAATCAAAAGGATGTTACAGCAAAGTTGTGATTGCTTCCATGATCCACTATTAGACGCTCATCTTTAGGAGGACCGCCACTTTCATAGGAAATCCATAACAAGTGTTTTGTACTCCCTCCTGCACCGATTGTAGGAGGTCTGCCAAGACTAGCTTAGAATGTCTTTTATTAATTTTATGTAACTTACTTTTAAACTTTCTGACCCTACTTTCCGAGGTACCTACATTTCTGTTTCGTATGAATGACATTTTGATCCACTGCAACCATCATGACAAGCCGAATGACACTCAGTTTGCCAGAAATGACAGTTCAAGACATCGTATGTAATGTGTGAGTTAATGGTAAGACACTGTAATAGTCCAAACTCTTGTACTCAGCCTGATAACCTACTCTTGTACAAGAAAGAAAGGTACTGTCTAGCGTCGCCATGGCTATGTAGCGTGTTATTTTGTTCTACTTTGTGTTTGGCACTTTTTCTCATACTTGACAAGTCCTAGGTCAGTGAACCTTGATTTACCTACACTAATTGGTATTTGTCTCATTGCCTGTTAAGGAACATTTAAAATAATGTTTTCATTATATAATCACGTCTTTTAAAATGTCCCTTTAAAAATGTTTTAGTCTTGTGTGGTGCATTGAGGTGCTTTCAGATACTGCCTATCCTAGTGCCACCATTAATACAAAGTCCCATGATCCAATAAAAACTCAGTCATGTCTTTCGTATTCGGAAGATTTAAGAGAAACGAAAATATATATATTACCAAGAAAGGTGAGACTTGCAGTCTGCAAACGTCAGCCAGCCAGGATACCAGGATGTAGAATCGTGGGTACAGGAAGCTGCGCATGCTCGACATTCCGAGGTTCAGCTCGCCCTCGCGTACACCAGAATCACGTGCATCCAGCGTGCCCGGCAGGTATTCATATGCTCGAAAACCATAGCCAAACACTTCAGAATGGGCAACTAGAAAACAACAGAACACTCTAGAATACATGTACAAGAACTATATAGTCAAACACTTCAGAATGGGTAAGTAGAAAACAACAAAACACTCTAGACTACACGTACAAGAACTATATAGCCAAACACTTCAGAATGGGCAACCAGAAAACAACAGAACACTCTAGACTACACGTACAAGAACTGTACATGGACAAGGAGCCGTATTTATCTCAGTGTTAACACACGTGGTTAGATGTGACAGTGATAACACACCCGGTTAGATGTGACAGTGATAACACACCCGGTTGGATGTGACAGTGATAACACACCTGGTTAGATGTGACAGTGATAAGATACCTGGTTAGATGTGACAGTGATAACACACCTGGTTAGATGTGACAGTGATAAGATACCCGGTTAGATGTGACAGTGATAACACACCTGGTTGGATGTGACAGTGATAAGATACCTGGTTAGATATGACCGTGATAACACACCTGGTTGGATGTGACAGTTATAACACACCTGGTTAGATGTGACAGTGATAACACACCTGGTTAGATGTGACAGTGATAAGACACCTGGTTAGATGTGACAGTGATAAGACACCTGTTTGGATGTGACAGTGATAACATAACACACCTGGTTAGATGTGACAGTGATAAGATACCTTGTTAGATGTGACAGTAATAAGATACCTGGTTAGATGTGACAGTGATAACACACCTGGTTAGATGTGACAGTGATAACACACCTGGTTAGATGTGACAGTGATAACACACCTGGTTAGATGTGACAGTGATAACACACCTGGTTAGATGTGACAGTGATAACACACCTGGTTAGATGTGACAGGTAGTGATATTGGTATACCCCACCACCAACACAGATAGTTTTTCTAGGAACGTGCTAATAACATTAAATGTTGCTATTGTCAATGTTGTTGTTATTGGCAATAATGCATAGGAAAAACTTGTTTTCCTGTTGTCGTTTGTTGAGAATTAGCCCAATCAGTTAGGGTTGAAGCACGCTCTCCTAGCACGTAATTCAGCTGCAGGAACTGCTGATGACACACTTCTGTGAACTAGAGTTAGGAAAATAAAGAAACGGAATGTTTGTTTTCAACATCTTTGCACTTTCATAAATTACGAGTGTTTTCGTATTTAAACCATGGTGACCGTGACTTGTGAGTTAAGATGAATGACAGTCTCTGAAGCGGAACGGCAGATACATTACTCCCTGTGGGTGTTTACATCTCGTGGAGGATCTCGAATCATCTATTTCAAACATGCATAAATTTATAATAAACACAACGCGGGTTAACGCTCCATACAAATAGTCGCATTATGAGTAATACTTTTAACACTTATCGCGGTCTTAACGCTGGCTTATCATAACTACAGGGTGTCGCGTATTGAGCACGCTACAGTGGCGGATCCAGAAAAAGGACATGTTCCGAAGTGATTTCTCGAATTGTCCAACGTAAAAAATTAAAACAAAAAGAAGAAATATTACTGTCGCAAAATGTGGGGGGTAGGACCTAGTCCCCCTCACTTAGATTCGCCACTGGGCTACATAGTACATAGTGTGATTTGGGTCATAAGTTATTTCTTTTAACAACCAGCTCATTTCACCTTGAGCGATCTCTTCTTAACACTGTCGGTATTCTAACCGCATTGTGTATAGATACAACAGTGAATTGTCTTACTGTGTCAGTCGGATTTAACTGTCAACGACCCCATTAAAGTGATTTGTCATTATTTTCATTTTCCACGCTTTGTATTCAAGAATTTAAAGCAGTATTATTAATGTGCATGCACGGCGACTAAGTGCCGTGCGGTACTGTCATCATATTTTATGTGTGTCTGTAATGGGTGTACGGTAATAGTAAAAGCTTTCATCATCATTTAAGTATCGCATAAAAACATCTAGCCGCAAATGTTATGTGTATAATATTGATCTAAATTTGAATAAGGTTTGGTTGTATTATTAAGGTATAGCTAGCGCGTTTAATTGAATTGGGTACAGTAAATATTTAAAAAGCGTGGTTTCTTCTTACTGAAAATGTATAAAATTAAATAAATACCGAAAAAGATCAAAGACTGCATTAGGTTACAAAACAGCTGGGGTCCTGTATTTATAACACTTTTACAAGACCCAAGACTGTGATAGATTCTGAGACTACCGGCATGACAACGTCGTACACACGTTATGCACGTCAAATAGTATCACATATAGGAGTCTAGACTCTCAAGTGTTATAGATACAGGTTCTGGTTGTTGCGCCGTCCCTCCACGCCTGACTTGAGATGCCGAATTTTATTTCTCCCAACCTATCTAATACAGTACAAACCTGTATTTAAAAGAAAGAAAGAAAAAAACCCACCATAAAATATTACTTTTTGTTTCGTTTTGAGTGACTGCTTACCATACATTTGGTTCTATTTTTTAATCAATGTTTGTATCTTTTATCTGTAATTTTTATGAGTCAAAACCATATTTTATGAGGTATGAAAAGTTAAGATATAAAATCAGATAGATTTTAATGGCTTGAAGGCTACTGTATTCAGTGTTTTAACCATGTGTGTCTCGTTGTTAGTGTTGCGTATTCTAGTCTATATTACAGCGTGGTGTTTTGTCATATCTGAACGAAATGCGATGTGTGGGGTCAGCACCCTACTCTGTTACACCCAAACCTGTCCGGAATGTTTGGGATTGCTTTAAAATCACATATCGGTCACCACAGAAGTGGCTTGCATATCAGGTAGCTTGAATACGCCACGAATATACAAAATCAGCATAGACAGCGGAACCTGTGAAAACAGTCACTTCGGTAAGCAGCTGTTTATTAGAGGTGTCCGTCTGACGAGGTCTGGATGTACGTGTGACGGTGTATTTATTTAAATATAATCACACAGTGATGCTGTTGTGTCCTCTACTATATAGTGTCATGGGTTGTCCAGTTTCTCGGAGTCTGTTACTATGTAGGGCCACACAACTGAGTGATCTCCACAGTGGAGCAACTGTACAAAGCACCTGTGACGGCCTACCACAGCCATTTTCAACCAAAATACATTCAGAATTGTTCCTCTCCATAATGAACTAGTACATTGTATGGCTAATATAATGGGGGTTTTTAATCAAGGCGAAGAAGTACCAAAAAAAAAAAGAAATGGGAGAAAATATAAAAATAAATCGCAATCCCCCTTCGAATCCGCCCTGGGACAAGCCTATTAAATCAGATTTTCTTACACACCCGTTGGTGAGAACACCATGCGTTATATTTGGTTACACATGGTTGTTAATACATGTGCGTGTGTTAACACTTTCAAGACATACGACTGGCTGCTCCTAGGTGATGACCAGGTTACCAATGTCATACAACCAATGAAAAACTATATGATGGAAATCGATTAGACTGTGACGTATAGTTAACTTGACATTCATGTGTCTGTGACGCGTGAGTCAGCTACAAGTGCAACGGCTGTAAATAACTTTTAGTCGAAAAAGATGTTAAAATTTGCTTTAAACCTGTTTTTTGAGAATATGTAAGAAACAGAATAATACATTCGTGTCCATTAGATACCATTTATCTCACAACTTGTTGTTTAAAAACGTATCAAACTCGCTTTCGCTCGTTAGGTGCCTTTTAAAACACTCGTTGTGACATAAATGGTATCTAAGGGCCCCTCGTGTATTATTCTATATTTAAAACACTCGTTGTGACATAAATGGTATCTAAGGGCCCCTCGTGTATTATTCTATATTTAAAACACTCGTTGTGACATAAATGGTATCTAACGGCCCTCGTGTATTATTCTATATTTAAAACACTCGTTGTGACATAAATGGTATCTAACGGCCCCTCGTGTATTATTCTATATTTAAAACACTCGTTGTGACATAAATGGTATCTAAGGGCCCCTCGTGTATTATTCTATATTTAACAACATGTATCTTTCAAGACGTGTGTCAAGACACAAAAATGCCTTTCACCAGATACTATAACCCGATGTATTATTACACAATAACTTTACATAGAGCAATACACTGTTACGTTTCACAGGAATATATTATCTGTAAGAGACTCGACCAGGCTAAACATTCTGTTTGATGTTGGTACAACAGAACGTGACCCGAATGACTTCTCTCATACTGTCTGGTCCGGGCACTGGACTGTTAAACGAACTATTAGTTAGGAGCGGTGTGCGTGTTTCGAAACACATTACCAGGACAGGGTACCAGTCGTGTTACCCGCAGAGAACAAATGGCCGACTTGCTGCTTTGTCAAGTCCCTTCACGTAGAGCTGTCAAGCATTAAATTGAGACACGGTTCTTATAATGACCATTTACGACCATCATAAAGCGTCGTTTGCTTTGTAAACTCCCGTTGTTAAGTTTATTATGGCAAGTGAAAAGTTCGGACAGAGTCCTGGCATGTTAAGTATACAATGAAGACAGCCGTATGAAAGGAATTTTTAAAGATGTGTTTTTCATTAAAGCTCAAACATATTTCAGTGATGTGTGTTTTACTGGAAGGACATTAAAATCCCGTTATACAAAATAATAATAATAATGATAATAATGATAATAATAATAATTATTATAATAATAATAATAATAATAATGATGATGATGATGATGATGATGATGATGATGATGATGATGATGATGATGATGATAATAATAATTATTATTATTATTATTATTATTATTATTATCATTATTATTATTGCAGTATATTATGATATTATGTGGAAAGAGTTTAAAATGTCCCCTATATATGCAGTATAACAATCCTAACCCTAATCTAATCCTAACCTTAATGCTGAACCTAACCCTAACTTAAAGTCCTGATTTATCATTTATAATGTATAGAACTGATGACAATTCGAAACTATTGCCGATGATATAAATACAAGGAAATAGGAATGAAAACATACAGATATTTCGACACGTTGTCTCTGTTTAGCTCAAAAGGGAATCGATGAATTAATTCACTTGTAACTCTATCACACAAAACGTTTCTTTAAATATTTATATTTAAAAATATATAATTAGTTTTAAAACCTATACCAAACGTTTAAACATTTATAAAATATATATTATTAAATTTTAAACCCAAACCAAATCAATTAACATAATTTGAAAAACAAAATCTCGGAGTAAATAAAAAGGTTTCTTTACAAATTATTTCGATTAAATGTTCCTGTTTTGTAGTGGGGTGAAGGCAATTAATGGATCGGAAAGCCAACGTCCTGTAATTATACGCGTAGTTCTACCTATTGAGTTGTTTAGTAGGGTCAGGCTTACTAGGAGCAATACAGGTGAAACTGCATACCTTGGCTGTTCTGGCATTTTGTCTTCACCACTCTATACCATTTGATGGTAATAATGAATTTGTTTTTATTTTTTCCTAGAATGTTTTGTAAATGAATGTTATGAAAGTTGGTATAGGTTTAACATTTACTATGTTTGTATATGGGTTATAAGTTTGTTTAGTACCTGCCATCACATTATATATGCACTGACTCACAGTCATTAATTGACACATGCACGGAACGAATATTCAACATGAGACATGCAGCCAAGAAAAGTTACGAAAATAACTAACTGATTAAATCTAAAATCAAATTCTGTAAAAAGATCGACAGACCAGTAAACAGACAGACATAATAACAGACCTTCTAAAGACTGGAATATTTCGTCTGGATGTAGAATCCACCAATTCTCTGGATTGATGACGTAATTCACTCTGATGACGATCGTAACCAAGCAGACGACCCACGGAGAAAAACGCGGGAAAACGTGTCCATCGCCTGTATGTTGACGACGACGCTTGTGGCCGGAGCTCGAGACATCATTAGGCTGATAGGAGGAGTCCTCCCTCGCCCCCCTCTCTCGAGGCCTGTGTCTCTCATCTTTGTGTCGTCGCCGCATCTTTACCCCGTGCTGTCCTCCATGGAACGCATTCTAAAAAGATGAAGATCTTAAGATGAAACGACACGGTCGTACATTTCTTCTTTTATTTCTTTTTTCACTGAATGACCATATGTACTTAAAGGTACGCTCACACATTTGTATGTTTGAATGCTTTAAAGTGATGACCCGGACGCCAAAGCCACACCATCCAGTAAACTTAGCATAACCCAAGTCGATTATCTTACAACTCGTTGTTTAAACATTATCCATCTCGCTTTCGGTACTTTGATACGTTTTGAAACAATTAGTTGAAAGATAAATGGTATCTAACAGTCACTCATGTAGTATTCTCTATATAAGAAACTACCGGCCTCGGTGGCGTCGTGGCAGGCCATCGGTCTACAGGCTGGTAGGTACTGGGTTCGGATCCCAGTCGAGGCATGGGATTTTTAATCCAGATACCGACTCCAAACCCTGAGTGAGTGCTCCGCAAGGCTCAATGGGTAGGTGTAAACCACTTGCACCGACCAGTGATCCATAACTGGTTCAACAAAGGCCATGGTTTGTGCTATCCCTTGCTGCCAATCGGAAGAGTAGCCCATGTAATGGCGACAGCGGGTTTCCTCTCAAAATCTGTGTGGTCCTTAACCATATGTCTGACGCCATATAACCGTAAATAAAATGTGTTGAGTGCGTCGTTAAATAAAACATTTCTTTCTTTTCTATATAAAAAACTAGTTATAAGATAAATGTTTGTTATGACAGTGGTTCATGAGTGCATGTTATAACAACTACTTATTCTAATGAGCTCTGTCCAGTGCTAGTTTTGATTTAGTAAACTAGTTTGTAAGTGGCAGTCCTCTTTGTGGCGATGCAACGGATGAAATACCCAGTAAAGGATATCCTCGGGAGTGGCTGTCCTCCTGAAGACGAGGCACTAGATAGAGGTTCATGGAATCAACCACTATGCCAAATGATATCCTCGGGATTGGCTGTCCTCCTGAAGACGAGGCACTAGATAGAGGTTCATGGAATCAACCACTATGCCAAATGATATCCTCGGGAGTGGCTGTCCTCCTGAAGACGAGGCACTAGATAGAGGTTCATGGAATCAACCACTATGCCAAATGATATCCTCGGGAGGGGCTGTCCTCCTGAAGACGAGGCACTAGATAGAGGTTCATGGAATCAACCACTATGCCAAATGATATCCTCGGGAGTGGCTGTCCTCCTGAAGACGAGGCACTAGATAGAGGTTCATGGAATCAACCACTATGCCAAATGATATCCTCGGGAGTGGCTGTCCTCCTGAAGACGAGGCACTAGATAGAGGTTCATGGAATCAACCACTATGCCAAATGATATCCTCGGGAGGGGCTGTCCTCCTGAAGACGAGGCACTAGATAGAGGTTCATGGAATCAACCACTATGCCAAATGATATCCTCGGGAGTGGCTGTCATCCATAAGACGAGGCACTAGATAGAGGTTCATGGAATCAACCACTATGCCAAATGATATCCTCGGGAGTGGCTGTCCTCCTGAAGACGAGGCACTAGATAGAGGTTCATGGAATCAACCACTATGCCAAATGATATCCTCGGGAGTGGCTGTCCTCCTGAAGACGAGGCACTAGATAGAGGTTCATGGAATCAACCACTATGCCAAATGCCTAGTCAACTCTGCATTGTACAGATATACGGCCTTGATCACGTCTTACGGATTTGTCGTTCAGATTTACAAGTAATACTTGTTCAACTTCCTGTGGCTAATGTCAGATGGTAGTAGTCGGTACACCGAGACCGATAAACTGTTCAACTTTCTACAACTAATGTCAGAGGGTATAGTTGTTACTCCGAGACCGATACATCGTGTTCAGTCTTCTACAACTAACTAATGTCAGATGGTATAGTTGTTACTCCGAGACCGATACATCGTGTTCAGTGTTCTACAACTAACTAATGCCAGATGGTATAGTTGTTACACCAAGACCGATACATCGTGTTCAGTGTTATACAACTAACTAATGTCAGATGGTATAGTTGTTACTCCGAGACCGATACATCGTATTCAGTGTTCTACAACTAACTAATGTCAGATGGTATAGTTGTTACTCCGAGACCGATACATCGTGTTCAGTGTTCTACAACTAACTAATGTCAGATGGTATAGTTGTTACACCGAGACAGATATATCGTGTGCAGTGTTTTACAACTAACTAATGTCAGATGGTAAAGTTGTTACTGTAAGTCGCAACACGATGACGCATCTTAATATTGCATTAGTAGTTGGCGTGTAATTCCCTGGCGAGAAGTCGTAATGCATATAATGAAGCCCAGCCTCCCCAACACAGACGGCAAAGTGAAGGTAGTCATTTAATCACGGAGCTGGTGGATCGGTGTGTTATTATCATCTCAACTTCGCCATTGTCAATGTTCTGTGCATTATCGTCCAAACGTCCTGTCGGTGAAAGCGGAATGTAGCTCGCGTGTTTGGAGAGTCAATCTCAGGTGTCACAGGTCATAGGATCCACTATGTCAGCAGACACATGGGGTAATTTCCCATTCCAACCTGAACCTGGTGACTGGCAAACCAGGCGAGGTGTCGGTGTATGTACATAATGAAGCAAGTTCAAACAACTGCTGCGGCGTCGGTGGCATAGCGAATACACCATCGACTTAAGATTGGTAGGTGGTGGGTTCGCATCTTGCTACCTGCCCCAAGTGGAAGAGCGAGTTTTAATGGTTTAATGGGGAGACGTACTGTAGTTATGTCGACTTCTCTCTCACAAACAAGTACCTGATAACCGAGGTGTGTGCCCAGGACAGAGTTCGACAAATCCACTAGCCCTCGAGCCCGTCTAGTAGATATTGGGTCCGGGCTAGTGGAGATTATCAAGTGTATTACTATAATAGATAGGGCACTAGCCAAAGCTTCTGTGAGGGCTAGTGACTTTCTCAAACATTTGTCGAACACTGGTCCAGGACAGCGTGCCAGGACCTTAATTGGATAAAAACACGAAAATCGAATTAAAACGAAAACAAATGATTAAAAAGACTAGTTTATGTGGTAATAATGTTTCGTTTTCATTAAACTTTGGTTAATCACTCACCATTTGCTTGACACAACAGTGTGGTTATCCAGAACAATCCATTCCACTCCAGTGGTGGAGGAATATTTCCATCATGCTCACACACCATATAACCCGACGTAAACTGATGACTGGTAACCCAACAGCTGTTATTGGCGACATGGCATTATGCTATGATACACTGGTGACCCGCATACCGAACCCGAATGAGGTGGTTACCCAGAGATGGGTGTCAGAGAAATGGGTCCAGCTGATACACCGAGTCAGATAGGTCATCGTGTTCGACAAGCCCGGTTTAGACGGCATTCATGTTGGCCGATTGATTTGTAAAGTGGTGCGTTAATCGTAAAACCACCTGTCATTCACCGGGGCCGTATAAATAGATCGTTTCTATCAACACGTGCGTGCATTTAAATAGCTTCACTTTAAGACGGATACCTCAGGGAGACTCGACGGGTGAGCCCAGTACAGGCGTGTTTGAACGTTAGTAAGCACGTCTACCATAGCTGATTGATTATGTCAGGGGCGGATATCTCAGGGAGACTCGACGGGCGAGCCCAGTACAGGCGTGTTTGAACGTTAGTAAACACGTCAACCATAGTTGATTGATTATGTCAGGGGCGGATACAGGATTTTGTAAAGGGGAGATGACAAATTCTAAAAAGGGCAAATTGAGTTTGTGGAAGGCAATTGGAGGTATCAAAGGGACGAGATCGTTTTGGGGGTTTGCTGCTCGGAAAATGTTGAAATAAAGGTGGTCAGAGATGCATCTTCAGGGAAATATAGTGCTGTATATCGTGGATGATGAATTTGAAAAAACAACAAATCATTAAAAAGGTCACTTCAAACGGACAGGGTGGTCATGGGATATCTGTGACCCCCTCTGGATCCGCCAGTGTGTATCACTTGGCGATTCCTTCGCCTGCTGCGCTGAACGATTGTGTTTACTCCACCAAAATAACACGCTTCATTACAGCCATTAGCACACGGCGTACTGCTTGCATATTACACGAGTATGCTTTGAATGGAAGCCTGGTTATTACGAACGATACACCGCCCAGCATGTCCGTGCAAAACACTGATTATTACTGAAACTTACTGTTACAATGCAAAACACTGATTATTACTGAAACTTACTGTTACATTGCAAAACACTGATTATTACTGAAACTTACTGTTACAATGCCAAACACTAATTATTACTGAAACTTACTGTTACAATGCCAAACACTGATTATTACTGAAACTTACTGTTACATTGCAAAACACTGATTATTACTGAAACGTACTGTTACAATGCAAAACACTGATTATTACTGAAACGTACTGTTACAATGCCTCTAGCCATGCGTTTCATTCAAGGCGCGACCCTAGTTTCAACCCGTAAAAATAGACACTAAGTTTAGTTCATCTACAAACTTGTATCTCATTTGGATAAAGTTACAACAGAGTGAAAGAAGAGTCTGTGAACTCAATAACCGTTACTTCTCAGACGCACGTGTGCTTTTTTAATATTAAAAAAAAAGCATTTTGTGAATACTTAAAACACCAGGATGACCAGAAACACTTCGGTTGTACGGAAATGAATAATCTAAACAATAAAATATAAGTAATATTTGATTTTAGTGATCATAAACGGCTCTAATAGTTTAAAATATGCTGAAGTGTTTAACAGTAGGGTCCGTCCCCTTAACCAATCACGTTGTTTGGAACGCACCACGGCGAGGCATATATTTGTGTGGCAATGTGTTAATTCCTAATAAAGTAAAAATCTTACACAACAATTTACACCGAGGTGGAGGTAGGGCTCCAAATACCCGGAATTCACGACATTAGTATGACTGGTGGATCTAAAAGGCTTACACATCCAAACTGTTTATATTTACCCTGAAGATAGTTAATACTGGGGGGGGGGGGGGGGGGGGGGATGCCCCTCATCTTTAAATAACCATATCGTTATAACTGTATGTGTGAATGAACGCGTTGCGAATTAATTAAATGTTCACATTCTATTCAGCATAACACGGCTTGGGAATAAAACAGCTAACAAAGCACATGTGTGTACGGGTACACATGATCGATTCGTACAGTATGCACGATCTGTTGACACGTCACAGGTGTAGACACATTTCGTCACTCTGTTGTGCAGCTGAAGTTATTTTGTTGTGGTACTCCTGTAGAAGTATCCATGTATTTACATTTAACAACTGTTTTACCATTCTGTTAAGGGCCGTATCTAGAGGGTGGTGGCCAGGGGAGCAGTAATCCCCTTGAACGCATACGACAAAGTATCACCAGAACAGAACAGAAAAGTATATGTGAGAACACATTATTGATTTTTCTGACTTGTCTATCAAAGCAAAACACTTCAATCAACGACTCAATAAAAATATTATGTGACAAGTTATTGATTTTCTGACTTGTCTATCAAAGCAAAACACTTCAATCATTTAGTGAACATTCTTTTCATTCTTTATTGACTTTGAGCTATATCAAAAAATATATATAAATATATAAATACATAAAGACACGAATACACAGGTGAACAATGGTGTCACATAATCAAATAATGTAAAATGGAAAGTAAGTAAATAATAAATAAATAAATAAATAAATAATAATTTTTATAATAAATAAATACGATAACTACATTGTATAGTTTCTTAACTGGGTAGCTTGATACAGATAATTTCCTAAATTGCGTAACTGCTTAATCTTATTAATAGAAAATAGTTGAATAAATTTGTGAACAGATGGGGTTTTGCAGTAGTAGGGTTTAATATATGACCTTCTTAATTCACAATAAAATGGAACAAAGCGAAACACTTAAATAATTTATGCAGATTACATGACATTTGTGGATCACTGATGTGTTCTATCTTTACATATAACTGAGGCGTGTTCGGTGATGATCAATAATGAATTCTTCCAATCGTAAGCTGTGTTTCTCTTCTGGTCTGTCTTACAATGACCATTGTTTCACTGTGGTTGTTGTTTTTTCTACCGAACAGCCTAATCGTTAAGATCGATATTTGCAGCAAAGATTAACAATAACTTCTACTTGAATACAAAGCTTGGCGTCTGGAACTTACTATCCGCAACGTGTACACCGGGGACAAAAATCAATCTACCAGCATTGATCGAGTTGCAAACAGTGGTCCAGGCTTAAACAGTTCCAGTTGCCTTGAGATGTTGAAGGAATGTTCCAGAATGGTCACATATAGTAGCATCAATTGTATTAAATGTTAACAGCAAAACACTTATTTTCTTCAAGGTCGTATCTCGGCATAAGACAGAGTAAAACAAGATTCTGACTGCCACTGTCAGATGTTTCGTCTGTAAGAAAACTTCCATTCCACAGAACAAATTCCTGTATTCTTGAAGTAAAATTTTTCATGAAAAGTGAAAGTAAATGTAACACTTGTTAATGCATTTTTTCACAACGTATAAGTTTTGTGTTACGCTAAGTAAGTATATCATCACGGTGATGTACCAACGTATAAGTTTTGTGTTACGCTAAGTAAGTATATCATCACGGTGATGTACCAACGTATAAGTTTTGTGTTACGCTAAGTAAGTATATCATCACGGTGATGTAGTTTTGTGTTACGCTAAGTAAGTATATCATCACGGTGATGTACCAACGTATAAGTTTTGTGTTACGCTAAGTAAGTATATCATCACGGTGATGTAGTTTTGTGTTACGCTAAGTAAGTATATCATCACGGTGATGTAGTTTTGTGTTACGCTAAGTAAGTATATCATCACGGTGATGTACCAACGTATAAGTTTTGTGTTACGCTAAGTAAGTATATCATCACGGTGATGTAGTTTTGTGTTACGCTAAGTAAGTATATCATCACGGTGATGTAGCAAATGTTTGGATCAAATGAAACAATTACAATGAACAACTATACGACCCATTCAAATCATTCGTTAGAATCGCAAATATCATTGTTAATAACATCAACAACAAACAAACAAACAAAAGACAAACAAAAATGATTATTTTGAAGTGAATATATAGGACTTTGTATTTGAAAAACAAAATAAGTGAACTGGTCTGACTCCCTTGGTTTACGTGCATGCTTCGGCAGAAGACTTTGAAACCTAGATAATTATATTCTAATATTTTATGCATCTGCATTTTATAAATAAAATTCATCATGACAAATGCAGGTATGTGCTTATTAAATAAATAACTTTTAAAAAAACCTCCGTACACCCGCCCGATATCCTTTGTACGTTGTAAGAGGACTGTCACTCCTAAGACAGGCTTTACAAATTTATAACTGCACAAAGCAGAGGTCATTAAAACAGTTGATGAGACACGTGCTCTCCGTTAATACATTCCAGCAGACCCATAACTAGCCTCGTTGTCTCTCAGTAAGGTTTATTTCAGAAATGATCAAAAAGCAGTGTCGCTTAAAGGCACCAGTGTATTTTGTTTCATCATTTTGGTAGAAATATTTTACATACATACGAAGCTACATATATTCTGTGGTCAGCAAATATTGGAGAATATTTCCGACCCTCCATGCTACATGTTATAAATGAAATCCATTTTGTTGACCGAACCTTTAGTACATTGAGACGTTGTACCCGTTGTCCAACCGTTTCGATTTACAAGGATTAGTCATAGAAATCTACACACTGCCTTGTATTTCTCAAATAAAGGATGTTATTTTATATTGCCGGAAACGCATGTAAAACCTGAAAAGCGAACTCCATTCTGACCACACAAGTACAGCATTAACCGTACACATAAATGACAAAACCAGAAAATCCAATTTGATTTCTATAATCGCATTTCAGAGTGGCCACTCATGTATTTTCGCCTGCATGTTCTTCTCCGTTATGATTCCATTCAACTGCATAGTGTTAAGAGAACCGCGTGCATGAACGTACAATACCTCCTGGATCAATTCCACGTATTAAACCAGCTGTGGTCAGGTGGGTGTTACAAACAGTGATTTATATCAGTTTACGGGTGGGAAATATTCCCGTTATAACATTAAAAAGAGGAAACCTTCATTGCTAATTATAAAAAAAATCAGTAAATTGTTTTTTTGAATGTGATGACGTTTACGGCTATTGCGAAAGAAGAATGTACACCTGTAATTTCACCAAAACAAACCCCCATTTACAAAAGATAATTATGTTTACGATATATCTAGACAGTCCACTTAGGGTAGGTCATCTAGAAATATTTTAGTAGGCCTATCAATAATAGTATACCTTTATTCTACATTTAATAATGATAATTGTATTTTAATATTTTATGTTACAGTTATCTGAGGAATTATTTCAACATTTGTCCCTATAATATAGCTGGTAGCAAAGCTAATGTGAATAAACGATGTTTGTAGATTCGGGCACTTTCGTTTTATTCGGGCAAAAATCACCAACCCTCCCCTCCCGACCCATTACAAAAATGGAAGCTCTTACGCTTATGCTAAATTAAAATCTTGGCACTATGAGATTTCGCGTTTGGTTCGTTCTGTTTTTAAATCCGGTCCGATACGAACAGTCCTGAGCAAGGCTGACGACTCCCGTTCGTAAACGGATCCGTTTATCGCTTCCGTTATTGGCGATTTTGAGCCAGTGGTTTTTAACGAAGTCTCAAACACGTCCATAAACGGTCCGTTTATCGCTTCCGTTGTTGGCGATTTTGAGCCAGTGGTTTTTAACGAAGTCTCACACACGTCCGTAAACGGTCCGTTTATCGCTTCCGTTGTTGGCGATTTTGAGCCAGTGGTTTTTAACGAAGGCTCACACACGTCCGTAAACGGTCCGTTTATCGCTTCCGTTGTTGGCGATTTCGAGCCAGTGGTTTTTAACGAAGTCTCACACACGTCCGTAACGTTTAATGTCGGATTCGATTATCAGTGATAATATCACCCGTTTCGTACAGTGCTCGAAACCATTTAAGCAACCGCAGCAAATGTGGCGACAGTCACCGTGCTGGCTCGGAATAATCAAGCGATAACCTGGTTTGTGACACTTGTTAACTTAAACCTTTATAGACAGCTTTATCGGGCCTGGTCAGATGGGTCAGACAAAAGGGTTCAAGTAGGGGTTTTTTGCAAACACATACAAACATGGACGCGCTATCCTTGCAATTCAGATTGTATTTGTACAAGAAAAGGTCCAAGCAACGTTTACAGCAAAGCCCAGAAGACCTTTTCAAATCCAAAAGATATAAACACGAAAACGCTATTCCTGCAGCTGAGATTGTATTTGTGTAAAGAAGAGACTTAAATATCATTTGCTGTGAAGCCAGGAACACTCCAGCGTTTGAAATTAGCCAGTCGTGTGCACTGTGTAAACCGTCGCCTAGAGCACAGCCCAGTGGTAAAGGGCTCGCATGATGCGTGGTGGGTCTAGGATCGATCCCCGTGGGTAGACGCATTGGGCTATTTCTCGTACTAGCCAGTGCATCACGACTGATATATCGAAGGCCATGGTATATGCTATCCTGTCTGTCGGATGGTGCTACTAATGGAAAAATGTAGCGGGTTTCCTCTCTAAGATACGTCAGAATTACTAAATATTTCAATCCAATAGCCAGTGATTAATAAATCAATGTGCTCTGGTGGTGTCGTTAGAAACAACAGATTAAGTGAGACTGTGTTAGGTGATTTAGAAGGATAGTAAACTGGTTTACAATGTTAATAAACATACATTTTATTTTTGCCAAAAAATATACATTTTGTAGACATACATACATATTTATATATAAAATAGTATAATGTGCACACTGCGGGGAATGGTATGTAGCATCGGGTTACAACCGATAAAATTCTATAGTAAATGGGTAATGCATGCATAGCAATAATATACAATAATAACATATGTCATGTATCAATGTTGTCTGTTTTATGCGTGGTAGCAGTTTTCAAATACTTACACAATTTAATTAGCTGTTTTGAATTGTCGCTGGACAGTAGTTGCGTTAATTTAAATGTTGATGGTTTTTGTAATAAAAAGGTTTAATATATTTATCTCTTATGTTACTGAAGAAAGGACACACTAGAACAAAGTGATATTCGTCTTCTACAACATTCATATTGCATAGACGACAAATTCTATTATTCCTGTCAATATTGTGGTATCTGCCCGTTTCTATAAAGAGATTATGGGAAGATAATCTATATTTACTCAAAATATGTTTGTATTTCAAGGCAATAGGTTTCTGAAGATAAGGTTGTAAGCAATAATTATTAACAACGAATTTGTATAACAGACATTTTGGAGAATTGCTGAATACAGCATACATAGATTGGATAAATTGATCAGTCATTCTCTGTTTGAATAGTGATATAAATTTATTGCGATTTTCTACATTTTGATTATACCATATGTGACCAAAACCATTAGTGAGAAGCAGGTCTCTTATTTGACTAACCCAGTTAACAGAACGTGGTTTTCTTACGCACTCGTCATATAGGGTGTTATAACACTCTTTCAAAATACAGTTATCTGTATTCAACAAATTTATCCAATATTTAACCATACGGATGTTCCTACTTATGTACAAAGGTGATCTACCTAATTCAAAATAGACCATATATTAGTAGTGCTCCTTTTCACGCCTAAATTACGTTTACAGAATTGTAAATGTAGGATCTCGTGACTATTTACTTTGTTAAAACCCCAAACTTCACAGCCATAATTTAAAATACTACTAACATATGAATCAAACAGTGATAGTAATGTTTCTGCATTTAAGAAATAGTTACTAGTTTTACCTAATAGAGCAGCCATAGCTTTTCTACCTTGGTTGCATATTATCTTCTGAGCGGTATTAAATTTTCCATTATAATGAAGACAGACCCCAAGATAGTTAAAACTGTCAACAACAGTAAGACGGGTGCGGGATGTAGCTCGTTGGTAGAGCGCTCGCCCGCCTGAGGTGACTCGTCGAGTTTGATCTCGTCCCAACCATATCTCTATCACTACCATACCAAATGTCGTGCTATGTGCTTTCCTGTTTGTGGAAACGCGCATATTACACACTCCTTGTTGCTATTCCGTAGGACTATTATATTCGGCGGCAGCGGGTTTCCTTCCTTACTATCTCGACCATATATCGAAATAACCATGTTTCTTTGTTTTGTTTAACGACACCACTAAATCATACTGGTTTATTAATAATCACTATATATTAGTAAAGTTTGTTTTATTTAACGACGCCGCTAGAGCACATTGATTTTTTATCTTATCATCGGCTATTGGACGTCAAACATATGGTCATTCTGACACTGTTTTTTTTAGAGGAAACCCGCTGTCGCCACATAGGCTACTCTTTTTACGACAGGCAGCAAGGGATCTTTTATTTGCGCTTCCCACAGGCAGGATAGCACAAACCATGGCCTTTGTTGAACCAGTTATGGATCACTGATCGGTGCAAGTGGTTTACACCTACCCACTGAGCCTTGCGGAGCACTCACTCAGGGTTTGGAGTCGGTATCTCGATTAAAAATCCCATGCCTCGACTGGGATCCGAACCCAGTACCTACCAGCCTGTAGACCGATGGCCTGCCACGACGCCACCGAGGCCGGTCCACTATATATTAGATACGCCAAATAGCATAGTTCATGAATCAAAATGTAACGATGTGACGTTAAAGAGTATTGCCTTTCTTGAGATAAATCACAGATTTATACACTTTAATTTAAATTTTAATCTATTTTGGACGATTTGGTAGAATAGTAAAATGTCCTCATAACACAGGTGGCTGGTTAAAAGAGGTGGTTGTTTGAGTGTAATACACATTCTGCAAAATAAAATATTGATCCATATAGCATTATATTACTTTGTATTTTACTACTGAATTGGCCATAATAAAAATCTAAGCGATGCCATAAAATATTAAGCGCTGGTGTGGCGGCGGATCTGAATAGAATATTTAATATTCTATTCGAGTGTGAAATTCGTTTCAATATATTCATGTATTCAGGTATGCTCAAACTGGACTCCACCCTGAACCTCGTGTCATACTTTCACATTCAGACTGACTGACTGACTGACGGGTGGATGCCTTCAGGTAGTTCCCAGCAGCTGGCTATCAATAAATGTCAGACGCTGTAAATAAATCAATTGAGCACATCAGTGATTTGTAGCCGGCTTTTACAGCAGCTAATGGCTATGGGATGTTTGATGTTAAGTCAATCGATTTACCGGCTTACCATTCCGACAGTGCACATTTTGTGATTTTACTAAAATGTAAATAAATCAATTGAGCACATCAGTGATTTGTAGCCGGGTTTTACAGCAGCTAATGGCTATGGGATGTTTGATGTTAAGTCAATCGATTTACCGGCTTACCATTCCGACAGTGCACATTTTGTGATTTTACTAAAATGTAAATAAATCAATTGAGGACATCAGTGATTTGTAGCCGGGTTTTACAGCAGCTAATGGCTATGGGATGTTTGATGTTAAGTCAATCGATTTACCGGCTTACCATTCCGACAGTGCACATTTTGTGATTTTACTCAAATGTAAATAAATCAATTGAGCACATCAGTGATTTGTAGCCGGGTTTTACAGCAGCTAATGGCTATGGGATGTTTGATGTTAAGTCAATCGATTTACCGGCTTACCATTCCGACAGTGCACATTTTGTGATTTTACTAAATTACAAAAATAATTATGAGTTCAGGTTTTAAATGGTGATCGACAGCAAATCCAATGTGTTTTTGCTCGTCTTGAATTTTTTAGTAATTACAAATGCATTTTATGCGAAATAGAAAAAAGTATATATACGTGTCGTAGCTTCCATAATGACTGGAGACTGCCATAGAAAGTCCAAAGACTGCACACATTGCATGCACCAGTTCAGACTTCACTAACAGTTTAGATTTCAGACTTCACTAACAGTTTGGATTTCAGATGTTACTAATAGTCTAGATTTTTGACTCCACTAATCGTCTAGATTTCAAACTTCACTAATCTTACAGATTTCAGACTTCATTAATACATTCGATTTTACACTTTACTGAATTTGGGAAGCACTGGCACAAATTTAAATCTCAGTATTATAGGTTCATCAATGTAAACATTACATTATATTTTATTCTATTATTGCGTTTTATAATGTACTTATTAGAGCTGTGTATGAAAAAAACTATAAAGAATGCTACAAATAAACGCACACACGCACACGCACGTAATCAACATAAACGTGCAGATGTATATAAAAAAAACCCACACAAAAACTTTAATTAGTCACACATACAGTATTAAAACAAATACAATATAATATAAACTTTGCTTTGTGCCCTCGATCTCAGTCAGCGCGCACCCCCCCCCCCCCAACAACACAAACACACCCAACACACACACACACGCACACTACACACCCACACCCCCAACACGCACACTATACACACACACACACACCCAACACACGCACACTACACACACACACACACACACACACACAATGTCTACTTGGTTCCGCCTTGCCTGTATATATATACTTTTTATTTTGATTTTTTTCGTAATGAGTCGCATGTAAAATTTTGTGTTAATTAACAATTACAATTAACTTACCTACTAATCACTGCAACGTAGACGGATTCCACCACTAGAAACCAGTCGCACAACCTACAGACGCAGCCGAGCTGTGAGGACTAAACCAAGGCCTCTGTGTCGTCAACGTGCGGCTGTCCTCTGCGACAAACTGTCAATCATAACTATAATTGTCAGACGTCGCATTCCTGAAGGCGGGAAAACACAACGAGGCAGACGATGCGACATGGAGCTCCAGCCCATGACGGCAGACGTAAAGATTACACCACAGACGTAAAGACTACGTAAAGACTACACCACAGACGGAAAGACTAAACAACAGACGTAAAAACTACACCACAGACGGAAAGAACTACACTGCAGACGTAAAGATCCTACACTACACCGCAAACGTAAAGAATTGTACACCGCAGACGTAGATAAGCAAACAGCAGACGATAAAGCTACGCTGCGGGATTGGGAAGATGCTTGACCTGTTCACTTTTTAGAACATATTAATTTCACATGTCGCATTTAGGTACACACTAGGGTGGCATTACACCAAGTACCTATAGGAGCTCGGCGTGTTTCTTTAACCACAGATTGACCCGTTTGCATTTCACTAATGCAAAATGACGTTAATTGGAATGACATCTTTAGCAGGGCGTAGCGTAATAATAATCAGGTTGTGGTGCTACGTCTGTGGGACATGAACACACATGTATTATTCATAAGGCGTGTAATGTAGCTGCTCTAAAGTTGTTTTTATTACTATAAATGTTGGGCGTTTATTTAGCTGCACTGGTCGTAAAGTATGTAGCTGTCTAGCGATGGTGCCAGTGAATTTGTACATATGCTGTGCCAAAGAAGAAACACAGTCATTTGTGAGCGTGTTTAGTTGTCCACTGCCATTAAGACACCTATAAAGCCACAGCATGCCGAGTGTAAAGCAAACTTCCCCAAGGCTCGGTGATAAGAGAACGATTCGATCTGATACAGTTGATTAAGACTCATCCATATACGTCTTGTGTCAACGAACTGTGTGGGAACAAATTAGTTTCGGATTTTACGTCCTTTCTATATGGACACGATATGTGATGTTTTATTAATACAGATTCAGAAGTTTAACGGTTAATTCTTTATTCTAATAAACTGTTGGTGATCGTATGGCATTGATTTTGTTTCAGGTTGTTAACAGATGATTAAAGTGGCTTGGTTTCCCAGTCAAATATTCGTTTATTCTCAAACATCTACAACTAAAGGCGCATGGGTTGGGATGCAATTTGCCCTGATATTTTTGAGGGTAAGATTCAGTCTTTGTCCTAAACCGTGGTCAGTACACCTGGTGTACGTTTTTCCTACAGACGGCGCGCGACTCGTGCACCTAAGTATATACATTTGATATATGGGAGGACATGACGGTTGATATATGGGATATACAATACTTAAAGTACTGGCTCATTATTGAGGTAGTATTCGTAAAACATGGTTAGTTCGTCCAGCACGGGTAGTTAGTTTGAAATATGACACAGATACGTTTTTGCTGGAAGATAACAATGTAGTCGAGAAATAGCTATTGTAATCTTGACGGCGACGTCGTGTAATTGTGTGTAACCATAGGCGTACGAGGCGGGGGGGGGGGGGGGGGGGGGGGCGGCAGAGATGGGCAACTCCCCCCCCCCCCCCCCCCGTCCTGGAGCAAAACCTTAAATTCGGGCAAATATGATAGAGATATTGTGGTAAAATGTGCTAATCCGAGACCTTTTTATCGTGTATTTCTATCATTTTACCCTCAAATTAGTAATCCATGTCAAAATGCGTAGTGATTCGTTTGCAACCTTATATAGCCTAGCTGTTTCGTAGTAATGCTAATATGATTAAATTTACTAATATACCATCATGATCACAGTGAGACTCAAATTATTTACCATGCATGTCACTGACTATTATACCATCATAACCGTGTTACTCAAACTATTTACCATGCATGTCACCGACTACTATAGCATCATAACCGTGATACTCAAACTATTTACAATGCATGTCACTGACTACTACACCTCCATGATAACCATGTTACTCAAACTATTTACAATGCATGTCACTGACTACTATACCATCATGATAACCGTGAGACTCGAACTATTTACCATGCATGTCACCGACTACTATACCATCATGATCACAGTGAGACTCAAACTATTCACCATGCATGTCACCGACTACTATACCATCATGATCACTGTGATACTCAAACTATTTACCATGCATGTCACTGACTACTATACCATCATGATAAACGTGAGACTCGAACTATTTACCATGCATGTCACCGACTACTATACCACCATGATAACCGTGAGACTCGAACTATTTACCATGCATGTCACAGACTACTATACCATCATGATCACAGTGAGACTCACACTATTCACCATGCATGTCACTGACTACTATACCATCATGATAAACGTGAGACTCGAACTATTTACCATGCATGTCACCGACTACTATACCACCATGATAAACGTGAGACTCGAACTATTTACCATGCATGTCACCGACTACTATACCATCATGATCACAGTGAGACTCAAACTATTCACCATGCATGTCACTGACTACTATACCATCATGATCACTGTGATACTCAAACTATTTACCATGCATGTCACTGACTACTATACCATCATGATAAACGTGAGACTCGAACTATTTACCATGCATGTCACCGACTACTATACCACCATGATAACCGTGAGACTCGAATTATTTACCATGCATGTCACCGACTACTATACCACCATGATAACCGTGAGACTCGAACTATTTACCATGCATGTCACCGACTACTATACCACCATGATAAACGTGAGACTCGAACTGTTTACCATGCATGTCACCGACTACTATACCACCATGATAACCGTGAGACTCGAACTATTTACCATGCATGTCACCGACTACTATACCACCATGATAAACGTGAGACTCGAACTGTTTACCATGCATGTCACCGACTACTATACCATCATGATCACTGTGATACTCAAACTATTTACCATGCATGTCACCGACTACTATACCATCATGATAACCGTGAGACTCAAACTATTTACCATGCATGTCACTGACTAAATTAAGGTCTGATGCAATACCATATTTTGACCTTTCATCTTTTTTGTGAAAATCCTATACCTTTCAACTATGGACTTAACGGCTGTAGGCTGTGCTCAGGACGGGTGTCACCGATGGGGAAGGAGATGTCACCGTTTCGCGAACACCTGGTGTTATTAGCGAGTGCATGCCATCATAGCTGTATATACTATTATTCCATTGAGGTCTAGCCTGTGTTGGTTCGGCTGTTCTAAGATAGTCTTTTCAGTGACAGTCCTCCTATGGGCGGTTCAAGTGGGATGAAACATTATCTATTTCAAGGTCAGCCAAACGAAAACATAATTATAATGACGATCACTTCGACATGTCTTTAATATCTCCTATTTACACTATAGCCCGAAGAGTACCCGCATTCACCCGTCAAAGTTTACTCAAACACGGGTACATACGTCGACGGGTAGTTTTAACACAAAGCAGTTTAAATCAAGAACCTCGCTCGCTGTTTACTTTCTGACGCTAACTCCACATTCCTCGCAATTCTCGTACATTAAACCGAAAAAAAGGCCGAATATTATCTCTTTTCAATTGATGACCATTAAGGCTTCACCCAAACCACGTCCAGTGTCGCTTCACGTGAAACTACTAAACTCAATATTGACAGGACGGTGTTGACTTACTCACCACACGAACGGACCATCTCGGCCACACCGTGACGATATAATCACTCCCAAGGGTTAGACACGTTTTCACTGCCGGGTCTACTTCACTCACAGGTTGGTGTTTTTCTCTTTTCTCCCCTCGTGTAAAATGAGCTGTATATAGCCAGAAGCGTGAAAAATGACAGGATTATAAGTTGCATTATTAACTCCGAGAGGACGCATGAATAGCCAGAAGCGATGCAAATTAAATGTGTTGGGTGGCGCACCTGACAGATATTTACATTCCACTGCATGGGAAGGAAACACTTTTCTCTTCTTTGTTTTAATAAATAAATAAATACTCACCATTAAATTGTCAGTAAAGGATATTACTTTACAGAAATACCTTATGAACTCTATTCCAGATTTGTATAAAAGGTGCATCACAAGAATTCGATTGTCCTCACATAGCTTAGCTATTGAACTTGGTCGTTATAGTATACTCAGTAAAACATTAAGCGCCACCCAATGTTTGCAACGTTATTCAAATTTGGACAGACATATTAGTAAAACGATGAAAGCTTTATACAAAACAACAGAAGTGAATAAAGATATTTATTAGGATTCAACAATAGAAAACAAGTCGTTGATTACATCACAAATGCGGTTCATATCACGTGGGTATTCGAAAACTATGTATGTGTGCAAAGAAAAGAAGGCTGAAAAACTTTGACCGTCAGCGCAAAACAAGGTGAAATTTAAAACAACCAGTGTTCCAGAAAGGTACCTAGCACTATGAAGATGTCCTAGAAGCACCAATCACTCAATAACGTGTGTAGGATCCGTGTGCATTGATCACCAGTTGTACCCTACGCCCCATGCTATGAATTAACCTCTGAATTGTTTGTTGTGGGACCAACGCCCATTCCTGATGTAAAGCAGCTTCAAGTTCTGCTACAGTGTGAATTGTGTGGATTCGTTTTACGAATGTTACGTCCAAGAATGTCCCACAAGTGTTCAATGGGGTTGAGATCCGGACTGGTAGAGTCTCTATGGCCTCCTGTTGACGAAACTCCACTACAGCCCTTGCTCTGTGAGGTCGAACGTTGTCATCCATGTACACAGGTCAACTTCTTAGGAGATGGTTGTCGAAATGCGGCACTACGATGGGATGAAGGATGTCAGTGCGATATTTTCCCCCGTTTAGCGTTCCTTGCACGGTCACCAGATGCAGTTTGCATCCATATGAAACACATCCCCATATCATTACTGATCCCCCACCATCTTGAAGGGTAGCTTGGACGTGTTTAGGAGCACATCTACTCTTATCCCGTCTCCAAACACAAACTCTGCCGTCAGTAACCCGCAATAGCATCCTACACTCATCGGACCAATGGATCCTTCTCCAAGAAGCCAAGTTCCAGCCTACTCAATTCCTGCACCACATCAAACGTTCACGGATATGTCTAGCAGTCAAATGAGGACGTGTAAGAGGTCTACGAGCACGATGTTTCGCAGCCTTGAGACGATTTCTAACCGTCTGGACGAAGAGTCGTCTGTTGGAATTCCATCGGTTCCTAAGTTCAGGTGCACGTCTTAGTCTTAACAAATTTCTATCTTCACGGACAGATGTTGTTTAGGGACTTCCGGACTTTGGACGGTCCTTGACGGCATTAGTTTGAGCTTCTTTTTGTACCAGTCTAGTGATAACGCTATGGTGATACCCTAACTGTCTTGCAATAGCCCTGCATTACATCCCGCCATTTTTCATTCCAATTATTCTCCATCTCTCATCAGTAGACAGTGTAAGCCTTGCCATTTCACAATTTCAATTCAAAATGTTTGGGTTGGGTTTTTTTTTACAATTATAGACAGTGCATTATAGATAAAAATGTACACGAATGTATCATTGCTTGTAACACAAGTTAAATTTATTTTGTAATTTTCCCTTCAAGCCAAAAGATTATTCACATATGATTTAGGTGGCGCTCAACTTTTTGTACTAAGTATATTGATAGACGTAATAGAGTTTACGTATTTTGTCAACCCGAAGAGAGTGAAGATGAGCTCCAATGTGAATTATGTGGTCCAGATTTGTTTTATGATTCAAGAGTTTAATACATTAAGAAATATTATACGGTGCACCCATCTATGTTCAAATTAATAGTTGCCAAGTACAAATACTATTTAAGAATTGTGTATTTAGGTAAATATCTATTAAAAGTATTAAAAAAGACATGCTATATCTATGATTGTTTCTCAGAGACAAGTCGAGTTGTACATGTTCTCTTATATTCTCCTCCGATTGTACTACTGCCATTCTTCTGCTATTCATCTTGGAACACTGGTAGGGTCAACGATAACGTCATGCCAAGTCGGTCAGATACGCAGTCACATTTCACGGCTGATTTTTGCATAATTAACTTATTTAACTAGTGACAAGACTAAAAGTTTAACGACACCACTAGAGCACAGTGATTTATTAATCATCGGCTACTGGATGTCAAACATTTGGTCATTTTGACGTCTTGTCTTAGAGAGAAAACCTGCTACATTGTTTCTTTAGTAACAAGGAGTATTTTATATGCACCATCCCATAGGCAAGATAGCACATAACATAACATGGCTTTTGATATATCAGTAGTGGTGTACTGACTGGAACGAGAAATAGACCAATGGGCCCACCGACGGGGATCGATCGTAGACCGACTACGTATAAAGCATAAAGCCCCCGTGACAAGATTACGTCTTCGTGAGAAGACAATTTAAATAGTGTTCAGTTGAAATGTATTATTCTGTTTAGAAAAAAAAAAAAAGTTTTATTTAACGACGCACTCAACACATTTGTATTTACGGTTATATGGCGTCAGACATATGGTTAAGGACCACACAGATTTTGAGAGGAAACCTGCTGCCGCCACTACATGGGCTACTCTTTCCGATTAGCAGCAAGGGATCTTTTATTTGCGCTTCCCACAGACAGGATAGCACAAACCATGGCCTTTGTTGAACCAGTTATGGATCACTGGTCGGTGCAAGTGGTTTACACCTACCCATTGAGCCTTGTGGAACACTCACTCAGGGTTTGGAGTCGGTATCTGGATTAAAAATCCCATGCCTCGACTGGTATCCGAACCCAGTACCTACCAGCCTGTAGACCGATGGCCTACCACCGACGCCGGTCAGATATTCTGTTTAGTGTCAAAGGTTATAATTTGTATGGTTACATAATGCTAATGACAATCTTGTAAGATATATACAAAAACTGTTTCGCTTCATTATTCTAATGGTCAGTTTTAAGTGGTCAAAAACATAAAACTGTTATACATACTTTTTTATCATCATGACCCACCTCCCTCCCCAATCGTTTCATTGTGTATTTTTATCTTTTGTTGGCAGAGTAAACAAAAAACAACACCAAAAACAAATAAAAAAACAAAGTAAAAAATTTATATTTTATTTTCATCTCCATGACAAAATAAAAGAAAGGAAGAGAACCAAGACAAACAGTGAAACGAGCGGGTGTATTTGTTTTACTGTTAACGTCCTGGCACCAAATTATTTTAACCCAGACCAATAATATGCATAAGAAAAGACTGACATGTTCATTCTTGTTAAAAAGTCTTCAAACACAGCAGTCAATTTGGTTTGTTTGTTTTGTTTAATGACACCACTGGAACACATTAATTAATTAATCATCGGCTATTAGATGTCAAACATTTCGTAATTTTGACTCAGTCATCAGAGGAAACTCACTACATTTTTATACGTACCTTCCCACAGACAGGAAAGCACATACCACGGCCTTTGTCCAGTTGTGGTGCAATGGTTGGAATGAGAAAAAAACCCAATAAGCACAAGTCAACATTCAAACTCTCTGTTCTGTAGTCCAGGGCCCTGTACCACAAAGTCACAGTTATAAGGTAGATAAGCACTAACGGTGATCTTAGGGCTATATTCCACAAAGTCACAGTTATAAGGTAGCTAAGCACTTACGGTGATCTTAGGGCTATATTCCACAAAGTCTCAGTTATAAGGTAGCTAAGCACTAACGGTGATCTTAGGGCTATATTCCACAAAGTCATAGTTATAAGGTAGCTAATCACTTAAGGTGATCTTAGGGCTATATTCCACAAAGTCATAGTTATAAGGTAGCTAAGCACTTACGGTGATCTTAGGGCTATATTCCACAAAGTCAGAGTTATAGGGTAGCTAATCACTTAAGGTGATCTTAAGGCTATATTCCACAAAGTCATAGTTATAAGGTAGCTAATCACTTAAGGTGATCTTAGGGCTATATTCCACAAAGTCATAGTTATAAGGTAGCTAATCACTTACGGTGATCTTAGGGCTATATTCCACAAAGTCATAGTTATAAGGTAGCTAATCACTTAAGGTGATCTTAGGGCTATATTCCACAAAGTCATAGTTATAAGGTAGCTAAGCACTAACGGTGATCTTAGGGCTATATTCCACAAAGTCACAGTTATAAGGTAGCTAAGCACTTATGGTGATCTTAGGGCTATATTCCACAAAGTCACAGTTATAGGGTAGCTAAACATTTAAGGTGATCTTAGGGCTATATTCCACAAAGTCACAGTTATAAGGTAGCTAAACACTTAAGGTGATCTTAGGGCTATATTCCACAAAGTCACAGTTATAAGGTAGCTAAGCACTTATGGTGATCTTAGGGCTATATTCCACAAAGTCAGAGTTATAAGCTAGCTAAGCACTTACGGTGATCTTAGGGCTATATTCCACGAAGTCACAGTTATATGGTAGCTAATCACTTAAGGTGATCTTAGGGCTATATTCCACAAAGTCACAGTTATAAGGTAGCTAATCGTCTTAGGGCTATATTCCACAAAGTCAGTTATAAGGTAGCTAAGCACTTAAGGTGATCTTAGGGCTATATTCCACCAAGTCACAGTTATAAGGTAGCTAAGCACTTATGGTGATCTTAGGGCTATATTCCACCAAGTCACAGTTATAAGGTAGCTAAGCACTTATGGTGATCTTAGGGCTATATTCCACAAAGTCACAGTTATAGGGTAGCTAAGCACTTATGGTGATCTTAGGGATATATTCCACAAAGTCACAGTTATAAGGTAGCTAATCACTTACGGTGATCTTAGGGCTATATTCCAAAAAGTCAGAGTTATAGGGTAGCTAAGCACTTAAGGTGATCTTAGGGCTATATTCCACGAAGTCACAGTTATAAGGTAGCTAAGCACTTACGGTGATCTTAGGGCTATATTCCACAAAGTCACAGTTATAAGGTAGCTAAGCACTTACGGTGATCTTAGGGCTATATTCCAAAAAGTCATAGTTATATGGTAGCTAATCACTTAAGGTGATCTTAGGGCTATATTCCACAAAGTCATAGTTATATGGTAGCTAATCACTTAAGGTGATCTTAGGGCTATATTCCACAAAGTCACAGTTATAAGGTAGCTAATCGTCTTAGGGCTATATTCCACAAAGTCAGTTATAAGGTAGCTAAGCACTTAAGGTGATCTTAGGGCTATATTCCACAAAGTCACAGTTATAAGGTAGCTAATCACTTAAGGTGATCTTAGGGCTATATTCCACAAAGTCAGAGTTATAGGGTAGCTAAGCACTTAAGGTGATCTTAGGGCTATATTCCACAAAGTCACAGTTATAAGGTAGCTAATCGTCTTAGGGCTATATTCCACAAAGTCACAGTTATAAGGTAGCTAAGCACTAACGGTGATCTTAGGGCTATATTCCACAAAGTCACAGTTATATGGTAGCTAATCACTTATGGTGATCTTAGGGCTATATTCCAAAAAGTCAGAGTTATAGGGTAGCTAATCACTTAAGGTGATCTTAGGGCTATATTCCACAAAGTCATAGTTATATGGTAGCTAATCACTTATGGTGATCTTAGGGCTATATTCCACAAAGTCACAGTTATAGGGTAGCTAAACACTTAAGGTGATCTTAGGGCTATATTCCACAAAGTCACAGTTATAAGGTAGCTAAACACTTAAGGTGATCTTAGGGCTATATTCCACAAAGTCACAGTTATAAGGTAGCTAAGCACTTATGGTGATCTTAGGGCTATATTCCACCAAGTCACAGTTATAAGGTAGCTAAGCACTAACGGTGATCTTAGGGCTATATTCCACGAAGTCATAGTTATAAGGTAGCTAATCACTTATGGTGATCTTAGGGCTATATTCCACGAAGTCACAGTTATAAGGTAGCTAAGCACTAACGGTGATCTTAGGGCTATATTCCACGAAGTCACAGTTATAAGGTAGCTAATCGTCTTAGGGCTATATTCCACAAAGTCATAGTTATAAGGTAGCTAATCACTTAAGGTGATCTTAGGGCTATATTCCACAAAGTCACAGTTATAAGGTAGCTAATCGTCTTAGGGCTATATTCCACAAAGTCAGTTATAAGGTAGCTAAGCACTTAAGGTGATCTTAGGGCTATATTCCAAAAAGTCAGAGTTATAGGGTAGCTAATCACTTAAGGTGATCTTAGGGCTATATTCCACAAAGTCACAGTTATATGGTAGCTAATCACTTACGGTGATCTTAGGGCTATATTCCACAAAGTCACAGTTATAAGGTAGCTAAGCACTTATGGTGATCTTAGGGTTATATTCCACAAAGTCACAGTTATAAGGTAGCTAAGCACTAACGGTGATCTTAGGGCTATATTCCACGAAGTCACAGTTATAAGGTAGCTAAGCACTTACGGTGATCTTAGGGCTATATTCCACAAAGTCACAGTTATAAGGTAGCTAATCACTTACGGTGATCTTAGGGCTATATTCCACAAAGTCACAGTTATAAGGTAGCTAATCGTCTTAGGGCTATATTCCACAAAGTCATAGTTATAAGGTAGCTAAGCACTTAAGGTGATCTTAGGGCTATATTCCACAAAGTCATAGTTATATGGTAGCTAATCACTAACGGTGATCTTAGGGCTATATTCCACAAAGTCACAGTTATAGGGTAGCTAAACACTTAAGGTGATCTTAGGGCTAAGATCGCTTCATGTAACAGGGCTCTGTTGTGTAAATGTGAATCTTAAGACACACAGTTGAATTTATTAAGACTAAATCTGTTAAGATAGCTTAACAGTTCATAATACTCTTTTAACCACATGATTAAAAGGAATACCATACAAAAATATGATCAAGGAAATACACATCATGTCAATTACTAAAGGAGCCAATTGCTCATCTTTACATAGATTAGCAGAAAAAAAAAGAAAAAAAAAGATAATATTTTTGAATTAAAAAAAACTGAAATGTAAGAGCTAACCCTCCTAGGAGTAACCTACTCCTAGGAACACTGGATGTAAACCAGGGGTCTAGTTTGGGATTTTCAGGTGGTACGCAGACGTTTTCGGCAATGGAATAAAATGCTATTGGCTGCACCCCCTCAATATATTTTAATTAAACAAATATATTTGTAATCCCAGCTGCGTACCTGCGTTTATGGAAGCTAGGCCCCTGTGTAAACAATGCCCTCAAAGAAGAACATTAAGTACTTCCATATGAGCATACTGTATTTTGTATTTATCAATCAGTCACGGCTCTAACAGCTTCTAAATGGAGAAATCTGTTCCAGTTTTTAAAGATCAAAACGATTCATTATAAATCAAATATAACTACTGGACTATCCAAGAGATATCTGCGAGAGCTATAACCAAGGACTAGAAATCAAGTTGAATCCAACTGAAACAAAAGGAGTCCAGGGACCAATTCACAAAACATTGCAAGTCTAGAGTTGCATGTAACATAAATCTACGACTAAAGCACAATTTGTATTACCTACAAGAAATCTAGTTTTCTTTTGTGCTGAAATGCTCCATTTTAAGTAATGATGTAATTTTCTCCCTCAAATAGATGCCACACACGTGTAAATGTATGCCCCGTGTAACTGCTAGTCGCAGACGTAAACTTACAATGTGTTGTGAAATTGACCCCTGATTTGCCAAGAAAAGGAAATGACTGCTAACAGTCTATCCTATGTGTTTCACGTAAGTGGAACAACTGTAATATGTTCTGGGTAACTGAGATAACAAGTGTAGCTACTATAGAAAATGTCTGCTAACAGTCTATCCTATGTGTTTCACGTAAGTGGAACAACTGTAATATGTTCTGGGTAACTGAGATAACAAGTGTAGCTACTATAGAAAATGTCTGCATCGGTACATGTATGTAAATGTCTCAGGTTTCTGGTGTCTATGACTTTGAACAAATACCTGAGAGAACCCTGCAATTAAAAGACAATTAAAAGACAAAACAAAATATTAATATTTTACAAAACACTATATGTATTTACTTTACCCTGATGTTTCCTAGTTTTTTGTTTTAAATTTTAACTGTGAAAATTTTTCTGAACTTTTTATATATGTACATACTTGTATTTTTTAACTTGTCATAATGTTATTAGATTTGTTTGTTATTCTAAATTATGTAAGCACCATCAGTGTTTATTTGCTGTCTGCATGCCCATTGGTCAGTGTTTATTTGCTGTCTGCATGCCCATTGGTCAGTGTTTATTTGCTGTCTGCGTGTTCATTGGTCAGTGCTTATTTGCTGTCTGCGTGTCCATTGGTTGCTGCATCCATAATGGCTGATAAGGAAGATCTGCAAAAAGAAAGAAAACAGAGTGTTACTTAGTTTTACTTATATATCTACAGTGATACATGAATGCATCACCCTGTGGCTGGAGACACTCTAGACTTGTAATCTTTTTAGTACAGGACAAAATCAACCATGCATGTCTCAAAACACGATTTGTAGAAATAAGCTAGCGAGTATGAGTCTTAACGATGATGAAAAATTGGAAATTACTATGGTTCATAGAAGTCTAACATAATGATGGAAATTCTGACCAATCCTTTAGAAAGAGAAAAGAAAGTTAATGTTTGCTTTGTTTAATGGCATCACTGAAGCACATTAATATATTAATCATTGGCTACTGGATGTCAAATATTTGGTCATGTTTGACTCGAATATGGTATTAGAGACTTGTAAAGAAACCCACTGTAGTCCCATATGCTACTCTTGTATGTTAGCACTGTAGAGCACTGGTTAGAATGGGAAAAAACAATGGGTCCGTTTTTTAACCAAGCACTATAGCATTGTAACTGTCTAGACTCTATCCCTACTAAATTCCATGCACATGCACCTGATAATAATAATAATAATAATAATAACAAGGTGTGTTACCGTGCTTCCTGTATCTGGACCCAGAATTACGGCCTATCTGCAGCAATGTACGGTAATAACAACAAGGTGTGTTACCTGGCTTCCTGTATCTGGACCCAGAATTACGGCCTATCTGCAGCAATGTACGGTAATAATATAAGGTGTGTTCATACCTGGCTTCCTGTATCTGGACTCGAAGCCTCTCTTTCATGGCCCCGCCTGGTGACTTCCTTTCTTTCTCTTCTAGGTCGGCGACCGTCGCTCGATAGCCGGTGATATTGTGAAAGACTTGTGCATGCTTGTCTCCCATAGAAACAAAGTATTTCCCACTGATGTCAAATATTAATGATGATATGGATTCTGAAACAAAATTCACGACAACATGACCATATAAGTGCACAACATGAGTAACCAATAACAGTGCACAACATGAGTAACCAATAACAGTGCACAACATGAGTAACCAATAACATGGCACAACATGAGTAACCAATAACAGTGCACAACATGAGTAACCAATAACTCCATCCATGTTTTGAAATTAGTCGATTAATCTTTTCAGGTCTGTGCTGGGAAGACATCATCAACTGAGCTTGTTCGTTCAGGTCTGTGCTGGGAAGACAACATCAACTGAGCTTGTTCGTTCAGGTCTGTGCTGGGAAGACAACATCAACTGAGCTTGTTCGTTCAGGTCTGTGCTGGGAAGACATCATCAACTGAGCTTGTTCGTTCAGGTCTGTGCTGGGAAGACATCATCAACTGAGCTTGTTCGTTCAGGTCTGTGCTGGGAAGACAACATCAACTGAGCTTGTTCGTTCAGGTCTGTGCTGGGAAGACATCATCAACTGAGCTTGTTCGTTCAGGTCTGTGCTGGGAAGACATCATCAACTGAGCTTGTTCGTCACATAAAACCAATAGCAGCACAGGGGTCCACAAACGTGAAATTGTGATAGTTGCCCGGTGGGCAACCAGTAGCTGAAGTTTGGTTGCCCAACATCATCTCTTGGTTGCCCACATATTTCATAAAATGTTTTATGAATATAATTTTGAACTGTCTTTAAAATGAAACTGAAATTTAAAATGTTTTTAGTATTATCATTACTTATCAGTTTAGTTTTATTTCTTTTTTAACATTATTTATCTACAGCTCAACTTCGCTTAGGCTGAAAAAAAGTTTTTTTGGTTTAACGACACCACTGGAGCACACTGATTAATTAATCATTAGCTATTGGATGTCAAACATTTGGTAATTCTGACTCGTAGTCGTCAGAGGAAACCCACTACATTTTTCCTAATGCAGCAAGGGATCTTTTATATGCACTTTCTCACAGACAGAAAGGCACATACCACAGCCTTTGTCCGGTTGTTGTGCACTGGTTGGAAAGAGAAAAAACCCAATCAGCTGAATGGATACACAGAGGTGGTTCGATCTCGCTTGGGCTGTCACAGTCATAATACTTTGTTGAACTCCGGGCTCATCCAGGATTAAAAATACCTGTTGCCAAAAACATTGCCAAATGGGATTTTTATTTGCCATAATGAAAATGTTTTAGCCAAAATTGTTTTGTTTAGTACTGTATAGAGTATTTATATATGAATATGAAAATGTATCTTTTTCAGCTAATTATGTACAAACTGGAATACATCTGAATAACAAAATTATCCCCGATCAAAATCAAAGACAGCAATGGGGGTAGGGGCAGTTAATATATTACTTTGATTTTTCAGTGGGTGAGGGGAGATATGCAGAGTTGGAAGCCAATGCCCTCTGCAAACACACCCCAAATTCTAAGGCCTATGGCATTAATAAAAATCTGAGAGCCAATACTCTTCTTCTTTTTTTAAACAGTGCTCATTATTTCTGTAAAATAGCAATCTTTATTTTGGTATGAACTGCTTTTAATTGTATTTTAAAATAACCCATCTATTCCCCAACAATTTCGTAATTTGCGCCATTTTGTTGATTTCCGCGTAGTGTTAAATGCTTGTTGTTGATTTCAGCTTGTAAAATACTTAGCCTAAGAATGCTGACTTCACCCTATGACAACTATCCATTTACGTCAAAAGGTTTTGATTAAAAAGATAATGAATTCAAATTTTACGGTCTTTTTAAAATCTAGCTTACTTTTGAGACGTCACCTCACAGTCAACAAATTTATATAATATTTTATCTCACAAATATCATGATTATTTTTAACTAATTGTATTCAGTGTATGTTTAACTGCAATTTGTATAAATACTGCATGTTCCTTTCCCGCGATCGCAAAATGCATGAGTGCGAAATTAACAAAGACAACAGAAATAAACAAACGAAACAGCAATTAAGTATTCATTGATGCGAACAACTATTTGGTGGTGGGGGTTTTTCTCACAAATTTACATCAAGATTTACTTGCGTTTAATCGTATTGTTTAATGTCTGCAACGATGTCTTTTGACACGTGCAACAGTCTCGGCTGACTGTCAAGCATGACCTATATGCACACTGAGAACAGCCAACGAACGTTTTCCAAACGTTCGCGAACTATGCGATTGGTTCCCGACATGGACATTGGGTTTAATGTGAAGCGCATAAACCAGTTTAGCGGACGTGTTTGTTTTGCTCGGTCTAGCTGAACTTGGCCCTAGGCTACTTGTCTTTGGCCCTGAACTAGCATGTGTATTGAAACTGACACGCAATTTCGGTCCGTTTTCATTACTTTGGCTCAAAGACTTTACAGAATTAAAATAACATGCTACAGATTTTTTAGACTTTTCTTGCATACATGTTGCCGTTAACATTAATAACTGTGATTATTAAAATAAGCAAACACTGTTATGCTGAATTCTTGATGACACCGCTTCTCGTTACCAGTCGCGAGATCCGTTAATATTTGGTATTATTATTATATGTTAGGTGTCGGATAGTTTATGTAACCGATTGTTCACATCTGAAGATAGAAAATGGCTTAGCCAAATTTTTAGCTCAGAACTGGATGGTTGTTGGCATAGTTTGTGGCCTTTCACATGTCTTGTGCCCTTTTCTAATAGCCACCATTCTGAAACGTATCTGTCTGCATTGAACTCGTCAAAATCATGCACGGTGGACGCTGAGTGGATATTTATATTGCCTGTCAGTCAAGTTATCAGTTTCGATACTTTTGAATTGCCCGTGACTGTCCGAGTGTCGGGAAGTTTTGTTTTTCATTTTACTTGTTTTATGATTTTCTTGGTTGCCCGTCGGGCAACTGTTTGACAAAGAATGGTTGCCCGCAACATATTTTGGTTGTCCCGGGCGCGCGGACAACTGATTTGTGCACCCCTGCAGCACACAGTGTCATAAAATGGTTAAAAAAATGAAGCGTATATTTAACAAGCACTGAGAGAGTACTGCTAAAGAAATACATGTCCCCTACTGAACCCAACAATGTTTCATATCTCCTAAATTCAAGGGCCATAACTCTGTGAAAAGTGGGTAAACCACCATAAAAGTTAAACTTGATCAGTAACAGTACATGATAAAGGTATATACAAAATGTCATATCAGTATCTTCAAGCATTGCAAAACAAAAGTCCGGAAAACATATTTTCATATCTCCTAAGTTTAAGGGCCATACCTCTGTCACAAATGGGTAATCGCCATGAAAGTCAAACTTGATCTGTAACAGTACATGATAAAGGTATACACAAAATTTCAGGTCAATATCTCCAGGCTTTCTAAAAAGAAAACATCTGGAAAACTATATGTGGGACAGACAGACACACAGACAGAAGGACGGAGATGAAACCTACAGTCCCCTCCTGTTGGACTGGCAGAGGACTAAATAAAATATATTTAAATAATTATTATCCAAAATGCTTGTATTTTATACTGTTTGAATACTGAATAAAATTCTAGTGATCCTAAAGTTTGTGTCCTCTGATGTTAGAACATAATCATTCCTCACGAAACCCATTGGCAGTTTGTGTAAAATTAAAGTAGCATAACCGACATATGAACAAACTGATGGTTTGTGTGAAATATAACAGCAGTAGAACACATCATAATACTATTGTAAATGTAAAGTGAATGCATTTACACAGGAACTCAGTACATGTAGAGTATTTATGCCAGACATATATCTGTGTACCTGAATGAACGTTTTCTATGACCTCCTCCTCCTTGCCGGTCAGGGCGTTACATACAGAGATGGTGGTGTCCCCGGCTATAACGATGGTGCGCGCGTCGGGCGACAACACTATCAACCTGAGACACGGGTTACTCAACGTGCCTGTGAGTAGCAGCTTCGGGTCCTGATCATACTCGTATTTCACTGTAACATACAAACATTTCAACAGTTATACAAACATTTCAACAGTTATACAAACACTCAACAGTTATACAAACATTTCAACAGTTATACAAACATTTCAACCATATCAACCTGACTGGGGTTACTCAACGTGCCTGTGAGTAGAAGCTTTCGATCATGATTGTACTGTATTTCACTGTATCATACAAACATTCATAGAAACATTTCAACGCTTATGCAAACTTTTCTACATTTACGCACAACTGTTATTTAAGGATTATTCACAACATTCCATATATTCATAAGCATACACACTATGGACTAATTGTGAGTCTATGATAAGAATGAGCATAAGAAGGCCAAAAGATCTGGTGTGGGCTTTAACATCTTCACTTACCGTCCGTGTTCCAGTATTTCCATGTCCCATCTTTAGATACAGAAACCATACTGCAAAACAGACACAGGCATTGTGAAACATTACTTCAAAGGTCTGAGACATAGACATTCACAAGTCCAAATTTTACATTAGTTTTGATTTTCAGTTTTCAAAAATATTCTATGACAAAACAGAACTGATTACTTAGTAAGATAATATATTAATGTGTTATGTTCATATTTAGCTATGTGACTAGACAAAAAAGAACAACGTTTTTTTAAAAATTAAAGTTGTTACTGAATGCCAGATGAAGCTTAGAACACTATGTTTGTCCATTCCTTTCTTTTGTGACCCTTATGAACGTAGAGCAATTGCTGTGCTTGGCCATCCATCCATACTGACTCCACAAAATCTTTGGTCTCATACGTTTGATATTAGTTTTATAAACTTCTTATAGGTTTATGAATTGTTTATAGAAGCATTCATTATATAACATTTGAGACATGCTGGCTAAAACCTTCATCATGTCAATTGTAAAAGTTAATAAGAAAACACTTGATTGGCAAACTCCGGTTATGTGTGTAAACGATCCGGAAGTGACCAGTTGTGTGTATTGTCCTTTATAAGTTAAATTAAATTAATAATAAAATAATACCTTTCCTTTATTTACAATGATTACTTTTATAAAATAAAAGTAATCTTGTTGGAAATTAATAAATAATATTGTACTTTTTGAAGAAACCGTTGAAGCAGGCGTCAAGACGAGTTCTGTTTTTGGCATTGACGGGTAAGTAAGTGTTTTGATAACTTGATTTAATTTTAGATCACAACTAAACAAATATGTCTTACTAAGTAGAAAATTAGTTGTACAAGACCTATAATATTATCTAACTGAAAATGATTATATAAATTAATATCTTAAATAATTAGACTTTAATTTGATTGAAAACTATTTGGAACCGCCCTCACGCCATAGTAAACAACAAAATCCTGTTTTGTGCTTAGAACTCCTATGGCATGGAAATTAACTAAAATTAACATTAATTTCAATAAAATATTTTTTGTTTAACCTATTTCTGGCTCTAACAGAAATAGACGTAATTAATACAGTGATCAAAATATATATTAGGATGTTGTGTTAATCGCGAGATAGGCTTGTGTTACTGATTTACCACATCCGTCAGTTTTTGATTTCACCCCAGGAATTATCTCCCCTCTAGTTTAATTATAAATTCGTCTCGGGCACCTTTACGTCGCACAGAGAAGAATACAAATGTATTTATGTGAATGAATCTAGTGTTATTTATATCATTTGTTGATCTTGCTCATTTTAGTAGTGTGTTATTTATGTCAACAAAGATAATTCTTTGTTGACATGCAAAGCTTATATACTGTATAAATATCTGGCCGATCGGTGTGTGGAGCCTTTGAACAACTAGTAGTTACACTTAGAAATATATCCGGTCACGGCAACACTACCATATAACCCACACCACCCTGAACCGGTTACAACAATATATATATAATTTGGATATATTAATAGAGACGGTGTCACCTAAGTTGTGTTTTTCCTTGTGTGCTAAAAGTAAAGGTACGAGTGTTTCCTGAACATATATCATAGTGGGTCTATTAAATACCACATTTGTAACAATACTGACTACTTACCGACTAGAATCACTGTTAAAACTAAAGCTATGGACCCCAGCACCATGACCTTTGAGTTCAAAAGCTCTTTTAGCTTCTTTGAAGTTGCCCGACTTGTCAAACACCACCTCCCAGACTTTGATGTCAGGAGTGAAACCTGCAACAAAAACACTGAACTCTTAACAACTCCTTTGAGACAAATGACATGCATGGATCACAAGGTGTAAATAATTTCTGACCTAAGTAAGTGAAGCTCTATTCATTGCTGTACAGACTAGCTAACAGAAGGCAAGACTACCTGATTGGCTGATGTTTATTAAGCTTGCATTCATTGTGTGTGTATGTTGATGTAGTGGTTGTGTATTCTGTCATTGTTCAATAATGAAATGAATCAATGTTTTCACTAATAACCATGTTGCTTTGAGAAAGCATTATGTCTGAAATGTTTTTAGTTCCCATGAGCTTTTCCTCAAACAACAAGGACAAGAAGACTTTTTGGCTGAAGTCGGGAATTTGTAAACAAATTTGGAGATGTTCATTACTGCCACTTCTACAGTGTAGGTGTGGCACTAAAATGTCAAAATTAATTTTACATACTGAGAAATCATTTATATTTGTGGGGTTAAATTAATTTTACATACTGAGAAATCATTTACATACTGAGAAATCATTTATATTTGTGGGGTTAAATTAATTTTACATACTGAGAAATCATTTATATTTGTGGGGTTAAATTAATTTTACATACTGAGAAATCCTTTATATTTGTGGGGTTAAATTAATTTTACATACTGAGAAATCCTTTATATTTGTGGGCTTAAATGTTCGGGCTTTTGCTAACATACTGTACACATTTCGTTCAGTACTTAAATTTGTAGGTCTAAAATGTAGTATCCTAAATTCACATCGTAGGTAAGCCTATATATATATTATATTTTTGTTATGTTTTTAAATTTGTTGACGGCTCTAGTCCATGAATTACACATAAATTAGACAACCCCGAATCAAGATGACTTCGCAGTAATGAGATAATCAGCAGAGAACTGACTCACCTGATGAAGCGACAAATCGTCCGCAGTGAGACACGGCGCCATACGAGTTGTTCATCTGATGTGTGTCGATGGCGGCCAGTAGTTCCCCCTTGATGGTCCACACATTGAGCTGCGTGTCGCGGTGACACGTCATGATGAACTTGCCACTGCTAGAAATACCAATACTGATGATCTCCGCCGAGTGGGTCTGCTGTAGAGATAATACAACATCAAAATACAGGTTGAAATACCGCCGAGTGGGTCTACTTTAGAGATAATACAGCATCAAAATACAGGTTGAAATACCGACACTGATGATCTCGGCTGAGTGGGTCTGCTGTAGAGATAATACAGCATCAAAACACAGGTGGAAATACCGACACTGATGATCTCGGCCGAGTGGGTCTGCTGTAGAGATAATACAGCATACAGCATCAAAACACAGGTTGGAATACCGACACTGATGATCTCGGCCGAGTGGGTCTGCTGTAGAGATAATACAGCATCAAAACACAGGTGGAAATACCGACACTGATGATCTCGGCCGAGTGGGTCTGCTGTAGAGATAATACAGCATCAAAACACAGGTGGAAATACCAACACTGATGATCTCGGCCGAGTGGGTCTGCTGTAGAGATAATACAGCATCAAAATACAGGTTGAAATACCGCCGAGTGGGTCTGCTTTAGAGATAATACAGCATCAAAATACAGGTTGAAATACCGACACTGATGATCTCGGCCGAGTGGGTCTGCTGTAGAGATAATACAGCATCAAAACACAGGTGGAAATACCGACACTGATGAACTCGGCCGAGTGGGTCTGCTGTAGAGATAATACAGCATCAAAACACAGGTGGAAATACCGACACTGATGATCTCGGCCGAGTGGGTCTGCTGTAGAGATAATACAGCATCAAAACACAGGTGGAAATACCGACACTGATGAACTCGGCCGAGTGGGTCTGCTGTAGAGATAATACAGCATCAAAACACAGGTGGAAATACCGACACTGATGATCTCGGCCGAGTGGGTCTGCTGTAGAGATAATACAGCATCAAAACACAGGTGGAAATACCGACACTGATGAACTCGGCCGAGTGGGTCTGCTGTAGAGATAATACAGCATCAAAACACAGGTGGAAATACCGACACTGATGATCTCGGCCGAGTGGGTCTGCTGTAGAGATAATACAGCATCAAAACACAGGTGGAAATACCGACACTGATGATCTCGGCCGAGTGGGTCTGCTGTAGAAATAATACAGCATCAAAACACAGGTGGAAATACCGACACTGATGATCTCGGCCGAGTGGGTCTGCTGTAGAGATAATACGCATCAAAACACAGGTGGAAATACCGACACTGATGATCTCGGCCGAGTGGGTCTGCTGTAGAGATAATACAGCATCAAAACACAGGTGGAAATACCCACTGATGATCTCGGCCGAGTGGGTCTGCTGTAGAGATAATACAGCATCAAAACACAGGTGGAAATACCGACACTGATGATCTCGGCCGAGTGGGTCTGCTGTAGAGATAATACGCATCAAAACACAGGTGGAAATACCGACACTGATGATCTCGGCCGAGTGGGTCTGCTGTAGAGATAATACAGCATCAAAACACAGGTGGAAATACCGACACTGATGATCTCGGCCGAGTGGGTCTGCTGTAGAGATAATACAGCATCAAAACACAGGTGGAAATACCGACACTGATGATCTCGGCCGAGTGGGTCTGCTGTAGAGATAATACAGCATCAAAACACAGGTGGAAATACCGACACTGATGATCTCGGCCGAGTGGGTCTGCTGTAGAGATAATACAGCATCAAAATACAGGTTGAAATACCGAGTGGGTCTGCTTTAGAGATAATACAGCATCAAAATACAGGTGGAAATACCGACACTGATGATCTCGGCCGAGTGGGTCTGCTGTAGAGATAATACAGCATCAAAACACAGGTGGAAATACCGACACTGATGAACTCGGCCGAGTGGGTCTGCTGTAGAGATAACACAGCATCAAAACACAGGTGGAAATACCGACACTGATGATCTCGGCCGAGTGGGTCTGCTGTAGAGATAATACAGCATCAAAACACAGGTGGAAATACCGACACTGATGATCTCGGCCGAGTGGGTCTGCTGTAGAGATAACACAGCATCAAAACACAGGTGGAAATACCGACACTGATGAACTCGGCCGAGTGGGTCTGCTGTAGAGATAATACAGCATCAAAACACAGGTGGAAATACCGACACTGATGATCTCGGCCGAGTGGGTCTGCTGTAGAGATAACACAGCATCAAAACACAGGTGGAAATACCGACACTGATGATCTCGGCCGAGTGGGTCTGCTGTAGAGATAACACAGCATCAAAACACAGGTGGAAATACCGACACTGATGATCTCGGCCGAGTGGGTCTGCTGTAGAGATAATACAGCATCAAAACACAGGTGGAAATACCGACACTGATGATCTCGGCCGAGTGGGTCTGCTGTAGAGATAATACAGCATCAAAACACAGGTGGAAATACCGACACTGATGATCTCGGCCGAGTGGGTCTGCTGTAGAGATAATACAGCATCAAAACACAGGTGGAAATACCGACCCGATGATCTCGGCCGAGTGGGTCTGCTGTAGAGATAATACAGCATCAAAACACAGGTGGAAATACCGACACTGATGATCTCGGCCGAGTGGGTCTGCTGTAGAAATAATACAGCATCAAAACACAGGTGGAAATACCGACCCGATGATCTCGGCCGAGTGGGTCTGCTGTAGAAATAATACAACCAGGTATTCAAACAGGTATGTAGAAACCTGCTAAAATATTATTTCTAGACTTGATATACCCCATGAAATAGAATTTGTATAAGGACAAGACAAGGAATTTTTTTTTTTTTTTTCTGCCCTGTGATCATTTGAACTAATTAAAAACTGTTTTTCTGTTATTATGGTAATGGTATATTATGTTACATTATGATGGGCAACAGGCTTTTGGTTCTGTGATTTTGCCGACATGTTACTGACATACTACCAGAAATGATCATATGGATGAAGCATGGGGTAACTTCATTTTAATTTCGTTTCAAATTATACAAAACATGCATTTTTTAATATGAAATGTAGAAAAAATCAAGAAAAAAAATTGGTTGGATGTACTATTTTAGTATTATTGTCATGTTTTACAATATAAGTGCTAAAGCAATACATGGGTCAAAAACATTTTCATATATCCTTAGTTCAAGGGTCATAACCCTGTAAAAACGGATAAATCACCATCAAGGAAGGAAATGGTTTATTTAACGATGCACTCAACACATTTTATTTACAGTTATATGGCGTCGGACATATGGTTAAGGACCACACATATATTGAGGGAGGAAATCCACTGTCGCCACTTCATGGGCTACTTTTTTTTATTAGCAGCAAGGGATCTTTTATATGCACCATCCCATAGATAGGATAGCACATACCACGGCCTTTGATGTACCAGTCATGGTGTACTGGCTGGAGTGAGAAATAGCCCAATGGGCCTAGTGACGGGGATCGATCCCAAACTGACCGTGCACCAAGCGAATGCTTTACCACTGGGCTTTGTCTTGCCCCCAAAATCACCATGAAAGTCAAACTTAATCTGTAACAGTAAATGATAAAGCTTTATAACAAATGTCAGTCCACTATCTTGAGGCACCGTGAAAAAGAGATTTGGAATTTTTTATATATTTATATATAAAATCATAAGTTCCAGGGCCATAACTCTGTCAAAAATGGGTAAATCACCATAAAAGTCAAACTTGATCAAGAACATGATAAAGCTATATACAAAATGTCTGCTCAAAAGCAAAAAAAAGTCCTGAAAACTAATTATTTCAAATATCTTAAGTTCAAGGGCCATAATTCTGTCAAAAATAGGTACATCCTCATTGATCGATAAAGCTATACACAAAATTTCAGCTTAGTATCTTGCGGAATTGTGAAAAATAAGTCCGGAAAACTATATGTGGGACAGACAGACAAACAGTCAGACAGCAGGATGGAAACCAAAATAGTTGGACCATAAGGCTACTAAGAAACAAACAACCCTTCTATTATTAAATAAAGAAAAAACCCATTTTACTGCCATGTATAAGCCATGTTAACTTCTTCCTAAGAAATATTGGGATGAAAATGTTTGTAGCACGACTAGATTACCTTTGGGAAATCAAAAGATGCTGCCAGTGTCACATTGCCTGTGTCTTCCTTCTTTCCTATTCGGAATATTCGAATCGTGTTCTCATTGAACAGACATGTCAAAAATGCCCTGGAAAAAGAACAAGACACAGAATTTTATATAAAATATTATGACGCATCTTATTCTACTATATACTAAAAAACAAGAGACCCATGGTTAAAAAACCCCCACATATCTAACACTTTAAAATGCTGCAAAGTAATGTTCAATAAAGTTATAGTAGTTTGTTATGTGCTATTCTACTGTGAGAATTGTGCAAAAACCAGACTTGTTGGTGAAAAAGGGAAGGAATAGTTTTATGACAGCACCCGTCTCCTCACTTCCTAGACCAAATGTTACACTCTTACTAGCTATAGTTTTAAATGTGCTGGAGTGTCGATAAATATATCTTTCATTAATCAAGATATGCTGAAGAAATGTGTTAAATATAAATGATTTAATTTTAATTTTAAGTACTAATTCTCACAGTGGATTCAGCAGCAGGCAGTAAAACAAGCTCTCTCTATTAAACATGACAGCTAGTAGTTCCCCTATATCACTGACAGCTAGTAGTTCCCCTATATCACTGACAGCTAGTAGTTCGTATCTGTTAAATTTATTGGAAATTATAAAACTATTTATAGTAATGTTGTCCCCTATATCACTGACAGCTAGTAGTTCGTATCTGTTAAATTTATTGGAAATTATAAAACTATTTATAGTAATGTTGTCCCCTATATCACTGACAGCTAGTAGTTCGTATCTGTTAAATTTATTGGAAATTATAAAACTATTTATAGTTATGTTGTCCCCTATATCACTGACAGGTAGTAATTTTTTTCAAAGATCTCTACAATCATGGTTGATAAAATTGACAGTAACTAAAGTAAATAAAACGTGACTTACTTGGAATCTGGACTAAAAGAAACTTTTGTAGCATGATCCAACTCTACAGTACCTCGAATAAATCTAAATATTAAAAATAAAAGTATATAAGTCACTATTTAACAGATTTTAGGTGCACTAAAAACAAATTAATCTAAACCAATCTGATGTAATTAAACAGCTTTCCTCACCCACTGAAAGCACATTGATAATTATTGAATATTGTACTATTGTATTTCCAGTTGTCACAGTAACAAAATTAAGGAAACTTGGGTTTAAATTGTAATGTTCAGCATATTTAGCAAGCTTCTTGATGGTTGTTTAATTATAAGACACTTAAACCTTCAACAATGCTATCATATCACAAATAATTTTTCGTGCAAAATAATTCCTTATTGTTTTAATTAACGTAAAAATGTCAAAAACCAAACTAAAGAATACATTTACCTCAATTCTTTTAGCTCAACATCATGTCGCTAGAAAATTAAACATCACATTCCTTAAGAAAGATATTGAAATTATTTAACATTTATTATCTAGTAAATATATATATTTTTTAATCCTACTTTAGCCAGTGACAGAACTTACTTGTGTTCTTTCTGTGGAAATTCCTTCACACTCCAAAGCATTAATGATCTATCTGTAAACATATATTACTCACAAGTTAACTGCAAAAGCAATCAAAGCAGTAAATTTTAAAGTGTTATAATACAAATGATTTGCATGTATATATAGGAATAAATTAAAACTATATAATATATTTATTCTAATTCTATACATATTTTTCAACCTATTTTCATGCTTATATCCAATTACAGTTCAAGCACACTGTCCTGGAAACACACCTCAGCTATCTGGGCTGTCTGTCCAGGACAGTGAGTTAGTTGTTAGTACCTACCAGCCTATAGTCCGATGGCTTAATCACTGTGCCACCGAGGCCAGTTCAATACATATGTGAGAATTAATATGACTGGATCTGTAATAAAATTTTAGGTTGCAAAATCTGCAATACACTGGCTGCAAATTTTCCTTACAACATACTGTACGTTACATGTTAAGTGCTCATTTTGCATTTTGCACAAACCAGTGGTTTACCACGTGAACATACTCTATGTTATTGCCTACCACTGTTCTTGTTATTATCGCTAGTTAATATGTAGACAAAACACTTTTAGTTCTGACTATGCATGATGCATAAAACAAATTTGAAGAGAAATCCATAACTACTATTGCCATGCCCAACAGCTAGTGAAAACAAAAGAAGTCAAATGTTGTAGTTAAGTTGATTTTGTAAATATGAATATCCTGCCCCCACCCCAACCCCCCAATGTTAGTGTTTTTAACCTCTATCTCCCCCTTTAGGTGACATACCTGATTATTACTATTATTTAGTAAAATTGTATTAACTTAGAGTAAAGTAGGGTTATTGAATTTTTAATCGTGACTAGTAATTTTTTTTAAATCACATGGTAATTAGTGGATTTTATAAAAATTGTAGAAGCCCTGAATATCTGTTTTAACTATTTAAATATTTACTTACCTTCTGCTGCCGTTAAAAAATATTTTCCGTTTGGACTGAAGTCAGCAGACAGAATGTTAGCTCCATGGCCCTTCAGCGTGCAGCACAGCCAGGGGTGACTCAGGGGCACATGGGCGGTCTTCTTGCTGCGAACATTGGCACGACTTCGTTTCGAGCCTTTCTCACTAATCTTTTCACTTTTCTTAACCTGCTGATCATTTTCTAAAAATAACAATAACAATAACTCAGCCATCATGGGCAGTGTTATTATTATAACACTCTTAGCTCTCAGGTATGGACCCAATATTGTGGGATGGAAAAAGTTTGTTTATTCACTTAATAATCACCCAAATATCACAACACAAGAAGAATGCCACTGGTTCTGGTCAAACATATTGTTTGTCAAAAGAGGATACAGATATTTACATAATGCAACAAAGGTTCATCATGAAGAGTGAAGTGAATATTAAAATAAAGATAACCTGTTTGTAATATATCGAAGGGAACATCAGACTTATAAATAAAGATAACCTGTTTGTAATATATCGAAGGGAACATCAGACTTATAAATAAAGATAACCTGTTTGTAATATATCGAAGGGAACATCAGACTTATAAATAAAGATAACCTGTTTGTAATATATCGAAGAGAACATCAGACTTATAAATAAAGATAACCTGTTTGTAATATATCGAAGGGAACATAAAGATAACCTGTTTGTAATATATCGAAGGGAACATCAGACTTATAAATAATGATAACCTGTTTGTAATATATCGAAGAGAACATCAGACTTATAAATAATGATAACCTGTTTGTAATATATCGAAGGGAACATCAGACTTATAAATAAAGATAACCTGTTTGTAATATATCGAAGAGAACATCAGACTTATAAATAAAGATAACCTGTTTGTAATATATCGAAGGGAACATCAGACTTATAAATAAAGATAACCTGTTTGTAATATATCGAAGGGAACATCAGACTTATAAATAATGATAACCTGTTTGTAATATATCGAAGAGAACATCAGACTTATAAATAAAGATAACCTGTTTGTAATATATCGAAGAGAACATCAGACTTATAAATAAAGATAACCTGTTTGTAATATATCGAAGGGAACATCAGACTTATAAATAAAGATAACCTGTTTGTAATATATCGAAGGGAACATCAGACTTATAAATAAAGATAACCTGTTTGTAATATATCGAAGGGAACATCAGACTTATAAATAATGATAACCTGTTTGTAATATATCGAAGGGAACATCAGACTTATAAATAAAGATAACCTGTTTGTAATATATCGAAGGGAACATCAGACTTATAAATAAAGATAACCTGTTTGTAATATATCGAAGGGAACATCAGACTTATAAATAAAGATAACCTGTTTGTAATATATCGAAGGGAACATCAGACTTATAAATAATGATCACTTACACCATTCAAGATGAAGAAAAGCTGCCTCTGACTGACAATTAACACTGACTGAAAAGTTAAAAGTTGTAACACCCCCCACCACACATCACACACAATGGACTGTAACTCTAGTTGACCAACTTGAAATTTTAGGCAATTATTTACAATATACTAGGTATATCCAGCGAAGTTTAAAAAAAAAAATGGGTCATGGTCAAAGGTCATGTTGAACTTAACTTTTGAAAGTGTGGTATATAATAAATTTTATGTTCATTCAAAACCTTTGAAAAAGCATTTCAAGTTTTTTCTACATGAATTAGTAAAAAAGTTAGTCTTGAAAATGAGTGGTGCCCCTAACGAGATCTAAGTTCAACAACCTGTATCTCAAAAACTAATTATGCTAGAAGAAAGAAAAGAAATGTTTTATTTAACGACGCACTCAACACATTTTATTTATGGTTATATGGCGTCAGACAAATGGTTAAGGACCACACAGATATTGAGAGAGGAAACCCGCTGTCGCCACTCCATGGGCTACTCTTTTCGAATTCAGCAAGGGATCTGTTATATACACAGACAAGATAGTACATACCACTGCCTTTGTTACACCAGTTGTGGAGCACTGGCTGGAACAAGGAATAGCACAATGGGTCCACCAACGGGGATTGATCCTAGACCGAACATGCATCAAGCGAATGCTTTACCACTGGGCTATGTGGTTGAGAGGTTTTTTCACTGACTACTACAAGTGTACCAAATTTCATTGAAATCTGAAAGGGTGAGTCCTAAAAGTGATTGGTTTAACATGGCAGGGCACAATATTTCACGCGAACCGCCGTTCTGTTCGTGTGTCGGTTACGCAAACTTAAATTTACGCGAACCGCAAATCGGTTACGTCGTGACCTGTAGACGTTCAGAAATTAAAACTCGCAAACTTCACGATTACAGGAAATTTATTCATGCAGACATACTACTAGTATTCCGGCAAATGTTTTAGACTGATTTTTAGTACTTGATGCGCGGCAAACCAGTAGACAACGGTATATTGCAACTGTTTTAACTTGCGACCGAAGGCTCAGTATGGAATGCCCATAACAGAATTATGTATTAAAATGTCTATACATATAGCTATACATGGAATGCCCATAACAGAATTATGTTTTAAAATGGCTATACATGGAATGCCCGTAACAGAATTAAGTTTTGAAATGGCTAAACATAAACAAACAGTGTTTTAATTAGCTTTTTGATATGAGCATTTTGGAGTGGTCAGGTGACATGTGTGATTCTTTAAAAACAATAGACTGCTTTACGGGAGGATCTAAGAAATGTCAAGATTAGATGCCTCTATCCATACATGGCTCAGGCATGGCTATCCCACATCCAGTCTCTGGCAAGGCCAGTGGTTGAGCATCGGACAGAAGGGGAATTATTTATTGAGTCAATTTTGAATTAATTATAATGCGGGCAAAAGGGGAAAATGTTTGTGTCAGCCAAACCCAAATCAGGAAACTAATATATATAACTACTTTTAATATTAATTATTTCACACACTAATTTTGATGGGCAGTCTAATTTATATTACTTTATACTACTCCCATTACAGAATTTTTTTATTTAAAATATTTATTCTCCTTTGTTAGGATGGTGCCGGCCCATTGAAAACTTCAGTGTGACGAACTGAGGGGAGGCCAGTCCGTCTTAAACTGACCCTACGGCCTACACCTACTACCTCCCTATTCACTACCTTCCACCAACCACCCCACACATACACACCTAACCCGTTCTCGACACCAACCAAAAATATTGAAGACACAAATCAACAGAATGGTTTATTCAAAGAAAGTTTGCAATTTCACCAAAGGTGAAAAGGAGAAGAAATTTAAAAGAAGTTACTCGAGGATATAAAGTTAAAGTTTGTTTTGTTTAATAACACCATTAGAGTGTGACAGAAAAATCAACCTCCACTGCAACACTTTATTCAAACACTACTACATACTCATCCCTCAACTGAAACTATATCCCGGAGCTGTGGGCCATGGAAAGTTGAACTGTTACAGGTCCTGACTGGGTTATAATTGTATTCTTGTGTTAAGAACACACCTAGTCTCTACTTTGGCTCCAAATGTAACAGAAAAGTCAACCTCCATTGAGGGGATTTGAACCACATACTCTCAGTAAGAGAATTCAATGCTCTATCAACTGAGCTAATAGGGAAATTACCACTAGCTACTGCCAGTAGGAGCACTTGATCCAAGCACTAAGTACTACATGACCACACTGATTTATTAATCATCAACTACTGGACGTCAAAGATAATTTGATAATTTCGAGAGTTAACACACTTCATTTTATCACAGCTTTTGATATACCAGTAGTGGTGCACTGACTGGAATGAGAAACGGCCCAGTAGGCCCACCAACAGGGAGCGATCCTAGACCAACCATGCATCAGGCAAGCACTTTACCACTGAACTACAACAAGCACCACTTGAGGATATGTGTGCCAAGGGGACTCATGGAGTATCGGTCCAGAATAGCAAACATGTGAGTGTGTGGGGAATGTTAACTCAATAGTTTTCTTAAGAAAGAACCACACTTAGGCCTATTTCGGCCCTTGTGTACGACTCGGAATCTCAGGATTTCAAACTAACATAGTAATTATTATTACACACCAGTGTAAGATATTGCTCATGTCATAACAATCACTCAATAACTAACTAGTGTAATATTGGGTGAAGTAGATCACTTGCTGACCCAATTTGTAGAAAAATAATGTGAAACTCGTGAACAGTGTTGGTATCGGACTTGCTTTCAAAATTGTTCACTCATTTCATAAAAATGGTATGACAAGCAAGCTCGTTTAGTATTCTATATATAGAAAACAATTTAGAAATCTCCAGGGCTCGAAACGGCCTGTTGCCAGGTCTCCAGATGCAACCAATGTCCTGTTTGGGAGACTTAAATGTTAAAAAATAATGGCGTTAAGGGCCCAAATAATATTATTTGCACAATCTTCTTTAGAGCTATAACATATGAGCCACTATTAATATTTGCATTGCATATATTTATTACATATTAAAAATAAAATAGTGCTCGTGGTTCAACTTCATGGTGCGCTTATCTTAATTTGCCAACATTCATTATTATTTTTGGGGCCACCATATTTTTGGGCGAGTTTCGAGCCCTGATCTCACTTTCATTTATATATATTTTTTTTTAATTGACTTTAAACTTATTTTGTTGTGGTCATTTAACCAGTTTTAGTTCTGTCATTAAATTCCTCCAAATGGTTCTCTTACGTTACAGAGACAGCGCAAGACAATGATCGGTTAATTCCCCAAAACATACCATCCTTATCGTTTTCCTTCTTTTCCTTTCTTCCAATGCTGCATAAGAGAACAAAAAGAAATATCACTGCTCCAACTGCAGCAGTAACAGCAATGGTAGAAACAGAGGAAACATCGGACTGTTCGGCGTCCGCCATACTGAAATTTGGCAGGAAGTGACGATGCCATATTTGTGTTCATGGTTTTCATTGATTAAATCTTTACATGACTTAATTTGTGATTGGATACCTATTACTGATCACCGGAAGCAGGTACTTGTTGTTGTTCCTGTTCCAGTTTTGTTATTAAATTCTATGAAGCTAGCGAACAAAGCTAGCGAAATATTTATCGGATGGTTATCTCTAGAGAGGCAAAAAAGGGAGATAACTATATTAAAAATATTTGTTTTAATGTCTGGTGGAATTTATTTATGCTATTGTCAGATATATAAATACAATTTTAGGGAAGGGCCATAAGATGACAAATAGAATAACGAAGATGAATTAAATGAAAGAGAGTAAGAAGGAAGAAAAGAGGAGACACAGACAGTCAGATTGAGAGTACATCAAATAACCTCTACGTTTCACTGTTGATATAATTTTGTTGGGCTTTATTCTTCACATTTTTAGTCATACAATTCAGTGTCTAATCTACTCTTTTCATGGCAGGCTCTTTAACCCAGCATTAAAAATCATGTAACGCGAGTCACAAAAAAAGTCCTCTTTTTTCTTACCACACTGCATGAAGTCACTGGTAGTAGTCTATATAATTTTCTTGCATGGATGACATATTGGACTAAAAATGTAATAGTTAAAATTACCCCCACCCACCCCACCCCACTTATATGGGTTGGGTTTTTTTAAAGGGGGGGGGGGGTCGATCCTTCAAATCCCAGTGCAGTGTGAGAACGGGGTAGGGCAATCTGATTAAAATTAGTTCTACTGGTCTACCAGTAGATTTAACAGCATTGCGTGGACTCCCATGTCCAGGTGACATTTGATCTATAAATAACAATTTAAATATCGACCATTAACACTTCGCCTTTTATAGCGTTATTCGGGAGCATACAAATTCTAAAAATATCGGGCAAGACTATTTTAAGTATTTATACAATAGGCGAACTTGCTGGTCTATTTCAACATTGAAAAAACTGGGGGGAAAGTGCAGTAATAAACTCTGGATTGTTACTAGTATAAACATATTTTATGGCTATACCATCACGGTTTTTTTTTAGTCTTGAAACGAATTTTATATAAAGTTTTATATTGAAATTAGCTTCCGACATACTTCGTAATTCACCCGAATTATTTCGTATATCCTCGGCATAATCCCGAATTTTTCAAATTCTTTTCAAATCACTGGCATGATTTTGCAAGTAAGGTTTTGATTGGTCGAATAAAAGGTCAACTGGACATGAGCTCCAACGGGCTGCTGTTAGATCCACATGTAATAGTGGAGCTAATATTAAAGTTACAGTGTCTGGTTACCATATAATAATATCATGCACAAATATGAAATACAAGTTCAACTGCACTTTTAAAAAATTCGTGTGTGTTCGCTATAAACGGAGAAAGTCAAAAGTATACGCTCGATTCGTCGCCTGTGCGGCCATTGCTCGGCAAACCACAAACGACAGCCTGTTGTCAATTTCAGTTAAAGGCATACTGTCACGGAGTTAAGGACCTTATTTCTCTAAAAATGGATAATAAATAAAAAATTACATTAATTGTTGGAAACCAAATCTAGCTATCGCATCACCTTAACTGAACCATGATGGACGGAAATCCATGTTATCTCTCTCGGCAATTTTAGTTTTTGAATTATGGACCATTGCCATAATTCAATTATTTTTACAAAAAGTTAATAAATGGAGCATGGTGGTTATGAAGATGGTTGAATAAACTACATTTCGGGACAAATCAAATTATTTTTGTTCAGGTAATACTTTGTTTTACCATTAAATAGGTCAGTAGTCTGTGACAATATGCCTTTAACAGATGCGTTTGCGGATTTGAAATTGTAGGATTCGTCTCAAAAAATGAAATGAGAATTCTTGCGCTGTACAATGAACGTTCGGTTGAGGATACGCACTATTCTTTCGTTAAAACCGGTTTTGATCTTGACAACGTACTATCGACAATCGTACCTTCCTATTTAAGAATTAATATTTTATAAAGTGTTAGTAGAACTTTCAAAGTTTAGCTTGTATAACACATTGATCATGTATATAGTTCTAATAAAATATACTAAAGTAGAAAATGACCGTTTTCACTTTTTAATTTTACGTGTGGTAAAATCGACAAATTCAAATAAATATTATTTCGAAAGGGTAAAGTTAGTTTGTTTTGTTTAACGACATCAGTGTTAGAGCATATTGATTTAATAATCATCTGCTTTTGGATGTCAAACGTTTGGTAATTTTGACATATAATCTAAGAGAGGAGACGGGCGCATGTGCAGGGGGAGGGTATTGGGGGTCGAAACCCTTCCCTGACCAAGATAAAAACAAATTGAAATATATTTTTTGGGGGAACATGGCCCCATATAAACTTCGCTCAACGCAGTCTATAACCCCCAACCCCGCTGAAATCCCTGCACACGTGCCTTGGAAATCCGATACATTTTTTTATTTTTTTAAGCAAGGGATTATTTATATGTACCATCCCACAGACAGGATATCACATACCATGGCCTTTTATATACCCGTCATGGCGCACTGGCTAGAACAATCCCGCCGATGGGGATCGACCCTAGATCGACCGCGCATTAAAAAAATAAAACCCCCCACATTTTTAGGTCTAAGTAATGAATAGAAATAACATATAGTCTTCATAAATGTTACGTATATCGAGCATACCGCCCTCTTCCTCTACCCCTCGAGCGTTACGTAATTATTAACACCCCCTTACATGTAACGCATATATGCCAACCGCTGGTCACTGTCAAAATTTCAAGGCAAATCCCACACCGACCCCTGGAAAGGTATTGTACCATACATTTTGGAGGTATGAGACGACCCCTCAATCAAGACTGTTAAATTTGTTCAAAATCATGTGAGAAGCTCAGCGCCTGCGCAAATCGTGTAAATTCACAGTTTTATTGGCGTCCCTCTAATTGAAGAAAAACAAGCTGGCCATTGAGTTTGCAGTTGACCTAGATAATGTAGATAAGCGAGCATTGCGAAACTATAGCGATGTGGTGAGCCTTTTATGTACCAAACAGAACTGGATCATCTATTCTAAATGCTTAAATAATAAAAATATTCCAGACACTGCAGCTTTAATTAGATTGGGGGTAGGGGGTCTGTACTAAATTTAGGGGGGGGGGGGAGGTCGAGTTATGAGTGTAACATTAGTGTTCGAGCCCCAAAATTCCCCCTGCACACGCACCTTAATCCACAACCACTCCTGCACACGCACCTGTCTGATATACATTTGTATTGTAATATATAGGCGATTTTCTTGGTTACTAAGGTTCGGATCAAATACTTTTGACTTTAAACTGTTTGAACCAAAAATTAATTTAAAAACAACGAAAGCTATATCGTCAACGTCCCTAACTGCGTTATGCTTTAAATTCCATTCACTTTTTTCTCGTGCACGGTTTGCGCAATCAACATCCGATTTGTTGTCATTTATGAGGTTTTTCTTCACAGTTCAGGAACATTTTCATAAACAATAAAGCTCAGAAAAGTAAGTATCTAAATACAAAACTTTACAAACCCCGTAAACCATTATGGAGAAAGATGAATTAACATTTGGTGCGTGTCACATGACCTCACACGTGCTAGATCAACCAGGCCAAAACATTTAATTTTTACAATTTGTTAGAATTTGTTTTCAATTATTATATTCGATTTGCAAAAAGTATGCTACATTTTTGTGCCTATATTGTAGTGAATAGTATTCATAATCCTTTCATAACAATTTTGAGTGTATAAATTGTGTTAATTATGAATCAATTCATTAAAAAATTATTTTTACAAACTATTCACTGGTATACACGTAATGCCTATCAGTATTGACATCAAATGTTAGCGATGTGTGTTGGTAAAACGCGGACCGGACCAGAACGCTTGACAAATTTAATTTTTCCTTTAAAAAAAACAAAAATTAAACTAAGTGTTCTTAAGCTGTGCATACACGAAAACCCATATTTTTTCATGTAGTGGCCTTAAAAATGGAAAATGACGAACCGCGCGTTACGATACTTTTTGCAAATGCATGCGCCTGAACGCAGTTAGAAACGTCGCACTCTTTCCCGTTTACCGGAGGGTGTTTCACTTTTGTTTACTAGAATGGATTTGTTTTACATCCACATTGTTGATTTTGTATGCTAATTGATTGTAATCTATTTTGTTTCCCATATCGTAGCTGAAAATATAGAATAATATTTCCGAAAATATCGTATTCATGTTTTTGTCGACGTCGATGATATAATTATAATAAAGTCTGATAAATCTGAAACTTTTTTTCCTCGAAAGGCCTGACGAAGGATAATGTTTGGCTGGAATATTTTGTTGGCTGGCTTCACAACCGCTAGAATTGTTCGCTAGTGTTATTTTAGTTTTTAAGGCTTATTATATTTTCGCTGTTTATTAATTTAACAATGTCGAATCGTCTTGTTACTGACAGCTATAAAAAAGTGAAAACTTCGCGACAGACCAAGGATGTAAAAGAAGCTGGTAAGTTTAGCAACTGTTTTGTTGATAGTAATTCATAATTTATTAATGGCATCTAAGGTGCCGGGTGTGTAGCCTGTAGGCTACACAGTGTAGGGGGTACCAGACATTTCCAGGTCTGTTCCCTCCAATCAGTTCGCCTCCAAATAGGATGTCGGTTCACCCCCAAATAGGATGTCAGTTCGCCCCCAAATAGGATGTCAGTTCGTCCACAAATGCGTAACCAGTTTGCCCCCACATGTATAACCAGTTCGCCCCTACAAAGGTACCAGTTCGCCCCCATAAAAATACCACTGTGTCGATGTGAATGTGTGGTCTGGACCTAGTTCATAAAAATAAACTCGAATGTAAATGCACATAATGTGCATTTACATTCGAGTTTATTTTTATGAACTAGTCTGGACCCATCTGTGCAACCCTACCCTATTTTTAGGCGATTTCATGATCACGCAGAATTTTACTCGTAAGAATCCGGAATAAACATATTTATTATGAATGTCATCAGTGCTAAAGGGACACACCCTAGTTACGTTTATTTGTTAACCATTACGGCGTTGTTTTTTGCTATTAAACCCCATTTTTCACAAATAAAATTGCACTTTACTTACATTTTATTATTTAGAATACACATTTCTATTCACCTGAAGTGCTTTTTGGTAATCCTGATGTTTGTAAAACCACGAAATGCATTTTTTGCATTTTTTCACAAAACGTGTTGTCGAGAAAAAACCGTTAAGCAAGCGAGGTCCAATCTATTTTTAATGTCACAGACGTTGGTATATCACGTGACCGTTATCATTTTGGTTCGGTTTGTTTTCTCGTGCACGGTTCGCGCAATCAACATCCGATTTGTTGTTGTTCATTTGTGAGATTTTTCTTCACAGTTCATGAACATTTTCAGTAACAATAAAGTTCAGACAAGTAAGTGTCTCAATACAAAACGTTACAAACCCTTAAAACCAATAATTTTGCTAAGTCTTACGATATCTGGAGAGGGGATACAACCAGGACAGAACAGTTGGAACATGTCCAGGAGAGGTGAAACGAACGCACCCCAAGTCTGTGAAATTTGTCGTGACGTAGGCATTGTTGTGCTTCTGCCGGTGACATCAGAATACTAACTTTCAAAATTATTTCAAGCAATTGGGACATGGGGATTCCCATGGTATTTATCGATATAAAACCTGCTTTTTCACTCCATTTGATAAAAACGTGATCTAAGTGTGTTACTGGTTTGTAGATTAACCAAATTATAATTTATTTTCACTGGATGGAACTAGGGTGAGCGGCTTTAATTCTCAGTCAGGTGTGCCCTGTGTTGCAGGTTCTTCATACCTGAATGGTAAACAGCCTTTTTCAGGTGTATTCAAAGAACACCTATCGTATCGAAACCGAAACACATGGTCGGTCCCACAATAAGGAGGTGTTACACATCCTAGACTAGTTGTAGCGAGGCTTAAGGGATTGAGGTTAACGGCGAGAATTACAGTAACAGGCAAATAACCTTTGAATCATGCCCCCGGACCCCCCAAATAACTCATGCCTTTGGCACTCATTCAATCTCCCCCCCCCCCCCCCCCCCCCCCCCAATAATGTCCACCATGCTACGGGCCTGAGTCCCAAAGAAAAGAAAATTATCACATGGGTATCGTGAGTGGTAATTTTTGCTCCAATGTACCCAAACAATAGGCCTAATAATATGCATATTTTCTTTGGATTTTTTTAAGAGAGAAAAATACTATAGCTCCACTTTGTTCTATTGATGCAAATTGAAATATATTTAGTTAAATAGTTTATTATACTATCAAGTCATTTATGTTGTTTTACAAGTCAGGTTGATGAAAGTGAAGTGCTTTTGTCGTAAATTAGTGTTTGTTTACACTGTGCATACAAGTCGGAGATGACGTCACTTCGCCCAATAATTACGTTTCTTTTATTAACTCTAAAATTACTTGTTTTACATTTGTTAAAGTGTCAGTATGTTTTGGTGGACCAGGCATGTATCTTTTCAATACATAAGGCTCATGTTTGAGTCTACTCTCCCATTAAAGGAAGGGACAATTAAGGCATTTGGTATGCATATTCAACGATATATAACGCACATTTTTGTTTAGGGGCTGTCCATAATTTTCAACATTTTCATGAGTGTACAAACTGTATGCTTGGGGGGAAGTTAAGGGGGGTGGGGAGGGGGTGGTCAAAAGTGTACGGTTTGTACGCTCGTGAAAATGTTGAAAATTATGGACGACTCCTTAATATCAACAAGTATAATCGTATAGTTAATTAATAAAACGCTTAAATGTGACGGCTATTATATATAACGGGCGCAGCCATTTTGTACCATCCCAGTGAATATACCCTCTGGCAAGCTGGTGATTACGTAATACCTAATGTGTCACGTCAGGAATTCGTCTTCAAACTGAAGAAACAAAACATACCTGATTTTTGCGGATACATCACAATGTTCTGTAATAATATCCATCCCAGTAAGCCGGCAACAAGTATATATTATTTTTCAATACAAAATAAGCCACCATTGTCAAAGTATTGAAATAACTATTATGTTTTGTACATAAATTAACCCACGTACTGAAATAATAATCGGAGTGTGTTCTTGGTTAATTGATCTTATCTTTCCGTGGCCTGTACCTGTGGTTCCTGATTGGCAGGTGTATATTTAGACGGTCCCCAGAAACTGTGTCTAGACACACTAAAAAGACATGCCTCTTTTATTAAGATCACAAGGTATTGTCTGATAGCCGCGTGGACGCCCCTCAAATCGTAATGGACATTATCACTTTATTACTGTAAGTAATTCTGTAAAACCCTTGATTAAGTAGACTTTCCCATTTAAAATCACAAAATTGACCAATTACGTAGTCCCAAAGAAAAGAAAATTATCACTTGGTGAGTGGTCGTTTTTGCTCGAACATACCCTACCAATAGGCCTAATAATAAAAATAATTTCTTTGGATTTTTTTAAAGAGAAAAATACTATAACTCCATTTCATTCTATTGATGCAAATTGAAATATATTTATTTAAATAGTTTATTATACTATCAAGTCATTTATGTTGTTTTACAAGTCAGGTTGATGAAAGCGAAGCGCCTTGTCGTAAATTAGAGCGTTTGTTTACACTGTGCATAGAGGAGATGGACGGAGCTGACGTCACTTCGCCCCAAGCTATACCGGACGTCACAAAAATGAAACAAAATGGCTGCCCCCAGTTAGCAGGAATAATCTTGGTGTTTTATTAACTCTAAAATTGCGCGTTTTTCATTTGTTAAAGTGTCAGTATGTGTTGGTGGTCTGAGTATGCATCTTTTCAACACATAAGGCTCTTATTTGAGTTTACCCTCCCTTTAATGTGCAAATTTAAAATGGCGGAGAAATGTTTAAATGCCATTCAGTGTTCGAGATAAAAAAAATTGTACAGTATCCCAGTTGGGTACAAACATTTTAAAATCTGGTATCCCACCTGAAAATTTAGTATCCCACTTTTGGATATGGTTACCTGATATTCAAATATCAAGCAAGCTCATTTTAATTTTAGTAAATAGAAAAAGGCTGTATTGGTTTAAAACATTTTATAATGGCTACTTGCCTTTTCGGTGTATTTCAGTGAGTAAATATTGTTATGGCGTAGCATTAGGTACGAGATTGAAACTACTGTGACTTAACTTTGCCGGTAAATGACTTTATTGTTTCAATGAAAAATAAAAATTATAAAATCCCGGCGGCATACTGGGTTCTTGAAGTCTGGTATCCAAAATTAAAATCTGGGATATCGGGATACCATTAATCTTGAACACTGAAATTGGAAGATTTATTTTGTTAATAATGACACAAGTACTTCAATCAGGATTTAGTGAGTATGGTAGATTAAATAAATAATTTGTTTATGTGTCCATTTGTTGCACTATTTCGCTTGAGAAACAGTTGAAACATGGTGCTACAAGTTTTAAATACCAGCTATATATAGGGTAATGTAACCATTAAATTCGGACATAGAAAGAACCACACTTTCTACGTCCTTTTGAACTAGGAACAGTTGGCAGTGGGTTTTTTTTGTAGATCTAGAACTCACTCTCTCTTTTTTTTCTCTCTCTCTCTCTCTCTCTCTCTCTCTCTCTCTCTCTCTCTCTCTCTCTCTCTCTCTCTCTCTCTCTCTCTCTCTCTGTCAGTGTTTTTGCAAAATTGATTCATTGTGTTTCTTTGTTAACTATTATTAAACCAATTTTCTTTCCCATTTGATAAACTCAGAATTGTGTATATTTTGGATTTTCAGATATGTACTCAGATATATGTGTTTATGACTTGCATATTAACCACAACTAGTATAAGTTGAATGTCAGGATCGTGCTTAGCTGACAGAGTAGTGTGAGCCATTTGTACATGTAGCAGTCTAAACGCTGCAATCTGAGACAAATGTATCAGGTGTTTCTCTTTTGTTGATGCAGGATCAAGCAAGATCAGTGGTGAAGTGAAGAAAAACTTTGATATTTTACATGAGTTTGACCTCACACTAGAGTATGGACCGTGTATGGGTAAGATGCTTAGTATTCTACAATATGGATGATGTGTTATTAGAATCGTAGTTATACATACATGAGTTTGACCTCACACTAGAGTGTGGACCGTGTATGGGTAAGATGCTTAGTATTCTACAATATGGATGATGTGTTATTAGAATCCACAGTCGTGTAGAGATAGTTATACATACATGTGTTTGACCTCACACTAGAGTGTGGACCGTGTATGGGTAAGATGCTTAGTATTCTACAATATGGATGATGTGTTATTAGAATCCACAGTCGTGTAGAGATAGTTATACATACATGTGTTTGACCTCACACTAGAGTATGGACCGTGTATGGGTAAGATGCTTAGTATTCTACAATATGGATGATGTGTTATTAGAATCCACAGTCGTGTAGAGATAGTTATACATACATGAGTTTGACCTCACACTAGAGCATGGACCGTGTATGGGTAAGATGCTTAGTATTCTACAATATGGATGATGTGTTATTACAATCCACAGTCGTGTAGAGATAGTTATACATACATGTGTTTGACCTCACACTAGAGCATGGACCGTGTATGGGTAAGATGCTTAGTATTCTACAATATGGATGATGTGTTATTACAATCCACAGTCGTGTAGAGATAGTTATACATACATGAGTTTGACCTCACACTAGAGCATGGACCGTGTATGGGTAAGATGCTTAGTATTCTACAATATGGATGATGTGTTATTACAATCCACAGTCGTGTAGAGATAGTTATACATACATGTGTTTGACCTCACACTAGAGCGTGGACCGTGTATGGGTAAGATGCTTAGTATTCTACAATATGGATGATGTGTTATTACAATCCACAGTCGTGTAGAGATAGTTATACATACATGTGTTTGACCTCACACTAGAGCATGGACCGTGTATGGGTAAGATGCTTAGTATTCTACAATATGGATGATGTGTTATTACAATCCACAGTCGTGTAGAGATAGTTATACATACATGAGTTTGACCTCACACTAGAGCATGGACCGTGTATGGGTAAGATGCTTAGTATTCTACAATATGGATGATGTGTTATTACAATCCACAGTCGTGTAGAGATAGTTATACATACATGTGTTTGACCTCACACTAGAGTGTGGACCGTGTATGGGTAAGATGCTTAGTATTCTACAATATGGATGATGTGTTATTACAATCCACAGTCGTGTAGAGATAGTTATACATACATGTGTTTGACCTCACACTAGAGTGTGGACCGTGTATGGGTAAGATGCTTAGTATTCTACAATATGGATGATGTGTTATTACAATCCACAGTCGTGTAGAGATAGTTATACATACATGTGTTTGACCTCACACTAGAGTGTGGACCGTGTATGGGTAAGATGCTTAGTATTCTACAATATGGATGATGTGTTATTACAATCCACAGTCGTGTAGAGATAGTTATACATACATGTGTTTGACCTCACACTAGAGTGTGGACCGTGTATGGGTAAGATGCTTAGTATTCTACAATATGGATGATGTGTTATTACAATCCACAGTCGTGTAGAGATAGTTATACATACATGTGTTTGACCTCACACTAGAGTGTGGACCGTGTATGGGTAAGATGCTTAGTATTCTACAATATGGATGATGTGTTATTACAATCCACAGTCGTGTAGAGATAGTTATACATACATGTGTTTGACCTCACACTAGAGTGTGGACCGTGTATGGGTAAGATGCTTAGTATTCTACAATATGGATGATGTGTTATTACAATCCACAGTCGTGTAGAGATAGTTATACATACATGTGTTTGACCTCACACTAGAGTGTGGACCGTGTATGGGTAAGATGCTTAGTATTCTACAATATGGATGATGTGTTATTACAATCCACAGTCGTGTAGAGATAGTTATACATACATGTGTTTGACCTCACACTAGAGCATGGACCGTGTATGGGTAAGATGCTTAGTATTCTACAATATGGATGATGTGTTATTACAATCCACAGTCGTGTAGAGATAGTTATACATACATGTGTTTGACCTCACACTAGAGCATGGACCGTGTATGGGTAAGATGCTTAGTATTCTACAATATGGATGATGTGTTATTACAATCCACAGTCGTGTAGAGATAGTTATACATACATGTGTTTGACCTCACACTAGAGCATGGACCGTGTATGGGTAAGATGCTTAGTATTCTACAATATGGATGATGTGTTATTACAATCCACAGTCGTGTAGAGATAGTTATACATACATGTGTTTGACCTCACACTAGAGCATGGACCGTGTATGGGTAAGATGCTTAGTATTCTACAATATGGATGATGTGTTATTACAATCCACAGTCGTGTAGAGATAGTTATACATACATGTGTTTGACCTCACACTAGAGCATGGACCGTGTATGGGTAAGATGCTTAGTATTCTACAATATGGATGATGTGTTATTACAATCCACAGTCGTGTAGAGATAGTTATACATACATGTGTTTGACCTCACACTAGAGTGTGGACCGTGTATGGGTAAGATGCTTAGTATTCTACAATATGGATGATGTGTTATTACAATCCACAGTCGTGTAGAGATAGTTATACATACATGTGTTTGACCTCACACTAGAGTGTGGACCGTGTATGGGTAAGATGCTTAGTATTCTACAATATGGATGATGTGTTATTACAATCCACAGTCGTGTAGAGATAGTTATACATACATGTGTTTGACCTCACACTAGAGTGTGGACCGTGTATGGGTAAGATGCTTAGTATTCTACAATATGGATGATGTGTTATTACAATCCACAGTCGTGTAGAGATAGTTATACATACATGTGTTTGACCTCACACTAGAGTGTGGACCGTGTATGGGTAAGATGCTTAGTATTCTACAATATGGATGATGTGTTATTACAATCCACAGTCGTGTAGAGATAGTTATACATACATGTGTTTGACCTCACACTAGAGTGTGGACCGTGTATGGGTAAGATGCTTAGTATTCTACAATATGGATGATGTGTTATTACAATCCACAGTCGTGTAGAGATAGTTATACATACATGTGTTTGACCTCACACTAGAGTATGGACCGTGTATGGGTAAGATGCTTAGTATTCTACAATATGGATGATGTGTTATTACAATCCACAGTCGTGTAGAGATAGTTATACATACATGTGTTTGACCTCACACTAGAGCATGGACCGTGTATGGGTAAGATGCTTAGTATTCTACAATATGGATGATGTGTTATTACAATCCACAGTCGTGTAGAGATAGTTATACATACATGTGTTTGACCTCACACTAGAGTGTGGACCGTGTATGGGTAAGATGCTTAGTATTCTACAATATGGATGATGTGTTATTAGAATCCACAGTCGTGTAGAGATAGTTATACATACATGTGTTTGACCTCACACTAGAGTGTGGACCGTGTATGGGTAAGATGCTTAGTATTCTACAATATGGATGATGTGTTATTACAATCCACAGTCGTGTAGAGATAGTTATACATACATGTGTTTGACCTCACACTAGAGTGTGGACCGTGTATGGGTAAGATGCTTAGTATTCTACAATATGGATGATGTGTTATTACAATCCACAGTCGTGTAGAGATAGTTATACATACATGTGTTTGACCTCACACTAGAGTGTGGACCGTGTATGGGTAAGATGCTTAGTATTCTACAATATGGATGATGTGTTATTACAATCCACAGTCGTGTAGAGATAGTTATACATACATGTGTTTGACCTCACACTAGAGTGTGGACCGTGTATGGGTAAGATGCTTAGTATTCTACAATATGGATGATGTGTTATTACAATCCACAGTCGTGTAGAGATAGTTATACATACATGTGTTTGACCTCACACTAGAGCATGGACCGTGTATGGGTAAGATGCTTAGTATTCTACAATATGGATGATGTGTTATTACAATCCACAGTCGTGTAGAGATAGTTATACATACATGTGTTATTACAATCCACAGTCGTGTAGAGATAGTTATACATACATGTGTTATTACAATCCACAGTCGTGTAGAGATAGTTATACATACATGTGTTATTACAATCCACAGTCGTGTAGAGATAGTTATACATACATGTGTTATTACAATCCACAGTCGTGTAGAGATAGTTATACATACATGTGTTATTACAATCCACAGTCGTGTAGAGATAGTTATACATACATGTGTTATTACAATCCACAGTCGTGTAGAGATAGTTATACATACATGAGTTATTACAATCCAGTCGTGTAGAGATAGTTATACATACATGAGTTATTACAATCCACAGTCGTGTAGAGATAGTTATACATACATGTGTTATTACAATCCACAGTCGTGTAGAGATAGTTATACATACATGTGTTATTACAATCCACAGTCGTGTAGAGATAGTTATACATACATGTGTTATTACAATCCACAGTCGTGTAGAGATAGTTATACATACATGAGTTATTACAATCCACAGTCGTGTAGAGATAGTTATACATACATGTGTTATTACAATCCACAGTCGTGTAGAGATAGTTATACATACATGAGTTATTACAATCCACAGTCGTGTAGAGATAGTTATACATACATGTGTTATTACAATCCACAGTCGTGTAGAGATAGTTATACATACATGAGTTATTACAATCCACAGTCGTGTAGAGATAGTTATACATACATGTGTTATTACAATCCACAGTCGTGTAGAGATGTGTTATTACAATCCACAGTCGTGTAGAGATAGTTATACATACATGTGTTATTACAATCCACAGTCGTGTAGAGATAGTTATACATACATGTGTTATTACAATCCACAGTCGTGTAGAGATAGTTATACATACATGTGTTATTACAATCCACAGTCGTGTAGAGATAGTTATACATACATGTGTTATACATACATGAGTTATTACAATCCACAGTCGTGTAGAGATAGTTATACATACATGTGTTATTACAATCCACAGTCGTGTAGAGATAGTTATACATACATGTGTTATTACAATCCACAGTCGTGTAGAGATAGTTATACATACATGTGTTATTACAATCCACAGTCGTGTAGAGATAGTTATACATACATGAGTTATTACAATCCACAGTCGTGTAGAGATAGTTATACATACATGAGTTATTACAATCCACAGTCGTGTAGAGATAGTTATACATACATGAGTTATTACAATCCACAGTCGTGTAGAGATAGTTATACATACATGAGTTATTACAATCCACAGTCGTGTAGAGATAGTTATACATACATGAGTTATTACAATCCACAGTCGTGTAGAGATAGTTATACATACATGAGTTATTACAATCCACAGTCGTGTAGAGATAGTTATACATACATGAGTTATTACAATCCACAGTCGTGTAGAGATAGTTATACATACATGAGTTATTACAATCCACAGTCGTGTAGAGATAGTTATACATACATGAGTTATTACAATCCACAGTCGTGTAGAGATAGTTATACATACATGAGTTATTACAATCCACAGTCGTGTAGAGATAGTTATACATACATGAGTTATTACAATCCACAGTCGTGTAGAGATAGTTATACATACATGAGTTATTACAATCCACAGTCGTGTAGAGATAGTTATACATACATGTGTTATTACAATCCACAGTCGTGTAGAGATAGTTATACATACATGTGTTATTACAATCCACAGTCGTGTACAGATAGTTATACATACATGTGTTATTACAATCCACAGTCGTGTACAGATAGTTATACATACATGTGTTATTACAATCCACAGTCGTGTACAGATAGTTATACATACATGTGTTATTACAATCCACAGTCGTGTACAGATAGTTATACATACATGTGTTATTACAATCCACAGTCGTGTACAGATAGTTATAGTTATACATACATGTGTTATTACAATCCACAGTCGTGTACAGATAGTTATACATACATGAGTTATTACAATCCACAGTCGTGTACAGATAGTTATACATACATGAGTTATTACAATCCACAGTCGTGTAGAGATAGTTATACATACATGAGTTATTACAATCCACAGTCGTGTAGAGATAGTTATACACACATGAGTTATTACAATCCACAGTCGTGTAGAGATAGTTATACACACATGTGTTATTACAATCCACAGTCGTGTAGAGATAGTTATACACACATGTGTTAGTTATTACAATCAATCCACAGTCGTGTAGAGATAGTTATACACACATGAGTTATTACAATCCACAGTCGTGTAGAGATAGTTATACACACATGAGTTATTACAATCCACAGTCGTGTAGAGATAGTTATACACACATGAGTTATTACAATCCACAGTCGTGTAGAGATAGTTATACACACATGTGTTATTACAATCCACAGTCGTGTAGAGATAGTTATACACACATGAGTTATTACAATCCACAGTCGTGTAGAGATAGTTATACACACATGTGTTATTACAATCCACAGTCGTGTAGAGATAGTTATACACACATGAGTTATTACAATCCACAGTCGTGTAGAGATAGTTATACATACATGAGTTATTACAATCCACAGTCGTGTAGAGATAGTTATACATACATGTGTTATTACAATCCACAGTCGTGTAGAGATAGTTATACATACATGTGTTATTACAATCCACAGTCGTGTAGAGATAGTTATACTGAGTTTACTCTTTCAAGTATGAACCACATTGTATATGTTGTATACATAATTAAGATTCCATTGATTTGGGCTATTTCTCGCTCCAGCCAATCACTACGACTAGTATATCAAAGGTGGTGGTATGTGCTATCCTGTCTGTGGTCTTGCTACTAATGGAAAAGTAGCAGGTTTTATCTCTAAGATTATGCCAAAATTACCAAATGCTTGACATCCGATAGGCGATGATTAGTAAACCAATGTGCTCTAGTGGTGGTGTTAAAGAAAGCAAACTTTAATTAGTGCATAAAAGAGAAATGTGTGAAAGTATATTTTGTGGATGAAATACAGCAAGATCATACCAAGATGTAGTTCAGTGTACGGCCTGCTTTCCAATGATGATTTTTCTTTAATTAGTGCATAAAAGAGAAATGTGTGAAAGTATATTTTGTTGATGGAATACAGCAAGATCATACCAAGATGTAGTTCAGTGTACGGCCTGCTTTCCAATGATGATTTTTCTTTAATTAGTGCGTAAAAGAGAAATGTGTGAAAGTATATTTTGTGGATGGAATACAGCAAGATCATACCAAGATGTAGTTCAGTGTACGGCCTGCTTTCCAATGATGATTTTTCTCAAGAGGATTACTAAATAACAAAATTTTATGTTGTCCGAGTTTACTTTAGGGTGTATACTACCAAATCAAATCCCATAGACGACAATAGTAACATATGTGGCTAAAACTCCTACCTGCAACGTATCAACCGACATAAATGCCACGGATATAAATACTACCACCCCTTACACTTAAAATGAATCAGAAAAAAATGGGGCTCAAGCTGCTCGTTTCTGAGATAACGGGTAGCGTCTATGACTACCCTAGTTTCGCACAAAATTCGAGTACTTTTTTTTACAGGTACCCCATACATGTTTCAAGCACAAGGCTACTTGACACATTGGTACTAGATGAAATAAAATTGCAATTTTTTTTTACCCAGATGAAACTATTATTTTTTACAACCAACACACTCACATTTATAACCAATCACAGGACTTGTGGTGTTCACTTCTCTATCAAAAGTTCGGTGCACCTCACACTTTGACCCAGCCGGAAGTTATTTGGTTTAGTACTACCTTTAAGCTGAATGTAAATGCTTCACGTTATGACGTCACCAACTGTTTTCCAGCATGCTGAATGTCCGTGTGTGGAATCGCGTGTATGGAAAGGTACTATGTACATGCACTGTATTGATAAATTGGCACACGACATTGTGTTGGTGGAAAGCAGGCCTGAGGGTACTAGTGTGAGGGGTTGTAACAATTCATTGCTCTTAGTTTTCCCCTTAATACCAGTCTTTTACAGATGCTAGATCAGACTGTGGTATGTGCTGTCTTGTCTGTGTGACAGAAGCAGGTTTCCCTTAATTCTTCAGACCTCGTCTTTAAGTAATCAGTAACCATACACCAGCTACCAAATGGCCTTTGTTAACAATGGCTGGAGTTAGCAGAAATATGTTCCTTTTCCGTCTTTCTGGAGTTATTAACCGTTGACATTTAGAAATGGGAATAAAGTAATGAGATGTGATTTTTATTTTTATTTATGTGTTTTTTTTGTGAGAATAAAGTAATGGATATGTCATTTAATATTTCTTGGGAAGGATAAATTACTAGATATGTGATTTGTCCTCTACCGCTCCAACCAGGGGGGACTATCAGTTTTGTTTCTGTTTGTCTCGCAGTATGATTTTCCGGTCTTTTCTTTGCAATGCTTCAATATATTGAGCTGAATTTTTGCACATGCCTTTATCATGTCGAGTTACAGATGAAGTTTGAGTTTTATGAGGTGTTGAAAACTTTTTGACAGCGATATGGCCCTTGACTTAGGAAATAGTGCCAGACGTAGCCCAGTGGTAAAGCGTTCGCTTGATGTGCAGTCGGTCTAGGATCTATCCCCATCGGTGGACCCATTGGTCTATTTCTCGTTCCAGCCAGTGCTCCACAACTGGTGTAACAAAGGCCATAGTATGTACTATCATGTGTGGGATGGTGCATATGAAAGATCCCTTGCTGCTAATCGAAAAGTGTAGCCCATGAAGTAACAACAGCGAATTTCCTATCTCAATACCTGTGTGGTCCATAACCTTATGTCTGACGCCATATAACCATAGATAAAATGTGTTGAGTGCATCGTTAAATAAAACATTTCCTTCCTTCCTTGACTTCAGGAATCTTCTTTCTACTGCTTCAAGATGTTGACCTATAATTTTGTGTTTACCTTTATTACACAGATCAAGTTTGTGTTTCATGGGTATTTCACCCACTCAAAAATGTTATATTTAGTAATGTAAATGTAAATTATATATTACAATCACATGAAAAGTTGTTGGTGCTGGTAGGTGGCAATACTTTCAGAATGCTTGTTTAATATTTATTCAGAAGGATAAATTACGGAATACGTTGTTTTAAATATTGTACTTGCATAGATGACATACTGAATATGTTACGTACCTTCGCTTGGAAGGATAAAGTAGGTTTAGTTTAGTTTTTGTCTAACAACACCACTAGAGCAGATTTATTTATTAATCATCGGCTATTGAATGTGAAACATTTGATAATTTTGACATAGTCTTAGAGAGGAAACCCACTACCTTTTTCCATTAGTAGCAAGGGATCTTTTATATGTACCATCCCACAGACGGGACAACACATAAACCATGGCCTTTGATATACCAGTCATGGTGCATTGGCTGGAACGAGAAATATCCCAATGGGCCCACCAACGGAGATCAATCCAAAACCGCAAGGGCTTTACCACTGGGCTACATCCCGCCCCTAGGATAAAGTAATGCAGTAAAGTATGTTATTTAATATTGGTTTTCAAGAATTTGTTGTTTAATTGTAGACACAAGGATAAAGTAATGCATATATGTTATTTAATATTGGTTTTCAAGAATTTGTTGTTTAATTGTAGACACAAGGATAAAGTAATGGATGTGATGTTTTTAAAACACTAATAGTCTGTAATCACACAGATAACCATAATGATATGTTGTTTAATTGTAGACACAAGGATAAAGTAATGGATGTGATGTTTTTAAAACACTAATAGTCTGTAATCACACAGATAACCATAATGATATGTTGTTTAATTGTATGTGTTACTTGTAGGTATTTCTCGACTGGAAAGATGGGAGAGAGCTGAGAAACATGGACTGAACCCGCCAGCTCACGTTCGCGATCTCATCATCGCACACAAAGATGATGACCTCTACACACAATGGTGAGTTTTTACTTCCACCAGCTCACGTTCGCGATCTCATCATTGCACACAAAGATGATGACCTCTACACACAATGGTGAGTTTTTATTTCCACCAGCTCACGTTTGTGATCTCATCATCGCACACAAAGATGATGATCTCTACACACAGTGGTGAGTTTTTATTTCCACCAGCTCACGTTCGTGATCTCATCATCGCACACAAAGATGATGATCTCTACACGCAGTGGTGAGTTCTACACAATGGTGAGTTTTTACTTCCACCAGCTCATGTTTGCGATCTCATCATCGCACACAAAGATGATGATCTCTACACACAGTGGTGAGTTTTTATTTCCACCAGCTCACGTTCGTGATCTCATCATCGCACACAAAGATGATGATCTCTACACACAGTGGTGAGTTCTACACAATGGTGAGTTTTTACTTCCACCAGCTCATGTTTGCGATCTCATCATCGTACACAAAGATGATGATCTCTACACACAATGGTGAGTTTTTATTTCCACCAGCTCACGTTCGCAATCTCATCATCGCACACAAAGATGATGATCTCTACACACAGTGGTGAGTTCTACACAATGGTGAGTTTTTACTTCCACCAGCTCATGTTTGCGATCTCATCATCGCACACAAAGATGATGATCTCTACACACAATGGTGAGTTTTTATTTCCGCCAGCTCACGTTCGCGATCTCATCATCGCACACAAAGATGATGACCTCTACACACAATGGTGAGTTTTTACTTCCACCAGCTCACGTTCGCAATCTCATCATTGCACACAAAGATGATGACCTCTACACACAATGGTGAGTTTTTATTTCCACCAGCTCACGTTTGTGATCTCATCATCGCACACAAAGATGATGATCTCTACACACAGTGGTGAGTTTTTATTTCCACCAGCTCACGTTCGTGATCTCATCATCGCACACAAAGATGATGATCTCTACACACAATGGTGAGTTTTTATTTCCACCAGCTAACGTTCGCGATCTCATCATCGCACACAAAGATGATGACCTCTACACACAGTGGTGAGTTCTACACAATGGTGAGTTTTTATTTCCACCAGCTCACGTTCGCGATCTCATCATCGCACACAAAGATGATGACCTCTACACACAGTGGTGAGTTTTTATTTCTACCAGCTCACGTTCGCGATCTCATCATCGCACACAAAGATGATGACCTCTACACACAGTGGTGAGTTTTTATTTCCACCAGCTCATGTTTGCGATCTCATCATCGCACACAAAGATGATGATCTCTACACAATGGTGAGTTTTTATTTCCACCTGTATTACAAGAATTCAATTAGGTCAGCAGATAGTAAAATTGATCTGTTCTTTACAACAAGTGACAGTAACCTGTGATTTAGCCATGTCACATGGGATTGACAAAATTAGCACAAGTAAATTGTACATGGTATATTTATTTTGAGGCCACTGTTAAATTCATTTATTACAACAGACATAATTAAATGAATATATTGGAAATGTTTAGTCCAGAAATTGGCAATTTTCAGATCTACTTTCTTTTGGGAAAGGGGCCTATATTCAGACCCATAGAATGCCTGGATAAATCATTTGTGTCATCCTTGAAATAATGTCAAAGTGAGATATTTTTGTAATTTTGTTAACATTAGTGGTTCCTTACGTTTTCTTTTTAGATTAATGAAATTTGGGTTGTAGTGACATTATTTCATAAAATGAACCAGCAAATGGGTCAGAATTGTATATTAACATTTGAATGAATTTTATGATTGAAATATTTGAAATGCTATCATGATGTAAATGTTTTATTTCAGTCTTTGGAATGACTACAACATATAAAGTGTTCACACAGTGACCACACAGACAAATTACTGACCGACTGTTATGCTCACCAGTATGGAGAAAGAGGCCGTCTGCAGTATTTGTTATTTCACCTATCACCATAAAACTATTTCTTACAGCACAAAAACACCAAATATCTCAGGCATGCGTAATCCATCATTTTATTAATATCACCCGAGTTGTTGTTAAAAACATATTGTCTGTAATATTATGGAATCTGATGTTTTAACTGGAAATGAATGTCATACATAAAAAGTTCCTCAACATTAATTTTAAAGGCATATTATCATGGTGGTTACGGGATCTTCATTATTTCTCTAAATATGGATTATAAATGAACATTACATTCATTGTACTAGTTCTTACTTAAAGGAGGGGACAATCAAGGCAGTTGACCTGGTATGCATATTTAACGATACATAATGCACATTATTGCTTAATATCAACAAGTATAATCATATAGTTAATTAATACAACGGTTAAATGTGACGGATATTATATATAACAGGCGCAGCCATTTTGTATCATCCCAGTGAATACGCCCTCTGGCGAGCTGGTGGTTAAGTAATACCTAACGTGTCACGTCAGGAATTAGTCTTCAAACTGAAGAAACAAAACATACCTGATTTTTGCGAATGCATTGCAATATTCTGTAATAATAGTCATCCCAATAAGCCAGCAACAATTATATATTTATGTTTAATGCAAAATAAACCACCATTGTCAAAGTGTTGAAATAAATGTATTATAGTTTGTACATAAATTAACCCACATACTAAAATAATAATCGGAGTGTTTTCTTAGTTAATTGGACTGTTCTTGCCGTGGCCTGTACCTGTGGTTCCTGATTGGCAGGTGTATATTTAGACGGTCCCCAGACACTGTGTCTAGACACACTAAAAAGACGTGCCTCTTTTATTAAGATCACAGGGTATTGTGTGTTAACCGTACAGACACCCCTCTAATCGTAATCGATCAGCCGTCCTGTTTTATTACTGTAAGTAATTCCATAAAACCCTTGATTAAGTAGACTTTCCCATCTAAAATCACAAAACTGACAAATTACGTAGTTCCAAAGAAAAGAAAATTATCACTTGGGTATCGTGAGTGGTCGTTTTTGCTTGAACGTAGCATACTAATAGGCCTAATAATATGCATTTTTTCTTTGGATTTAAAAAAAAAAGACAAATACTATAACTCCATTTCGTTCTGTTGATGCAAATTGAAATATATTTAGTTAAATAGTTTATTATACTATCAAGTCATTTATGTTGTTTTACAAGTCAGGTTGATGAAAGCGAAGCGCCTTGTCATAAATTAGAGCGTTTGTTTACACTGTGCATAGAGCAGATGGACGGAGCTGACGTCACTTCGCCCCAAGCTATACCACCAGACGTCACAAAAATGAAACAAAATGGCTGTCCCCAGTTAGCAGGAACAATCATGTTTTTTTATTAACTCTAAAATTACGCATTTTTCATTTGTTAAAGTGTCAGTATGTGTTGGTGGTCCGGGTATGCATCTTTCCAACACATAAATCTCTTGTTTGAGTTTACTCTACCTTTAAGTGTTGCCCAAAAGATTTTAAATGTACCACAAAGTCAAATGTAGGGAATCCATGTGAATCATCTCAGCAATTGTTTTTTTTTAATCGTGGAACTCTTCCATGAGGAGTCTGGCATTGGTCACCACCCGTTGATGGTGCACGGATGATGTAAATAAATATAAATATAAATACACACACAGGGCTCGCACTTCAGACTTTGTTACATACTGCAAGTTTCAGATGTTTTTGTCATGGGTAAAGTGCCATCGGTAAAGCCAGACCTATAGTAATTCATATCACAACTACAGCAATTACTGTTGGTGCCATCATACTTTGTTGAACCATTAAATAGGTCAGTGGTCTGATAATATGCCTTTAAAATGTCATTTCACTGTAATTAAATAGTTGACTATTTATCAGTCAGGGCACAAGGATATATGTGTATGACTTAATAATATCATTTATCCAGCAATCACTGTATACATTGGCAAGATATGATGACTAGATAAATCTCTATATTTTCGGTCACTGACCAAAAATATAGGTCACATGACATAAGCCCGACTTGACTCGAGTATATCGGAGTAGATTTTCAATAAACATACTCTTCAAATCATTTGTTTAAGTACAGTAAATGCAAATAACTTTTAGTTTTGCGATAACAATACAAAACTTGTATATTTATTTTTGAATTAGAGTTTAGAAACGCTTTTTTAATGTGACAGAATGTAGCTACCTTCTTAAAAATAATGACATCATGCATCTTGTATGACGTCATACGGCAAAAGCCTTGCTAGGTTGACAATACCTGATTTTTGCGTACACAAAACTGGAATAAATAATGATTTTCCAAATATTCCTGTAGGATTGCAGGATAAAAGAAATAACTGGTTACTGTCTTAAGATATCGGCTTTATACTGCTCAGGTCGAATAGCGAATGCAGCTCGGCAGAGCCTCAATGCATTCACCATTCTAACCTTCACAGGATAAAGCCGATATCTTAAGACAGTAACCAGTTATTCCCTATATACATAATTTATAATTTATAATCATGTATGGAGTTGTATTTTGACAATGTTGTTTTTAGATTTTAATGATGACCGGTTTGTGTTTTCCCTGACCAGTTACATCCCTATTTTGTTTCACCTTCCTGAAGTACGAGAATAAATGAGTGTTTGGGGGATGCTGTTAGTGCACATTCTTCGTTTACTTCTTGTTTCATGTATGTAATATTACATATTTTTTATAAATGGTTCAAACTGTGTACTTGAAAGTTATTGCTTCCGTTTGAACATTGTTTGACTTTTTTTTTAAACACTTGTTCCCCTTTTCACATTTATTGCCTACATTAATTTGTATTTTGTGAATCGCTTTAAACTATTTTTAAAAATATAATTGCCGATGTAGCGACTATATACCCATCGTCATGTTTAGATGTTATGCATGTGTCCATGGTGTTTTTGTTGTTAATATTACAATGTTAAGTTTATTTTGTTAATTTTATTGAGTTGTAGTTGGTAGTTTTAGAAGTAATTGTATTAACTGGAAAGTATGATATTATATGTAGCTCCGCACGGAATATTTTGTTTTCTACATTTTGATTAGCAACAGTTACTGTCTAACTAAAATTGATCAGCAACTACTGGTTAACATTGTGTAGTTAACTTTGAAAAGTGCATAACAAATTGCAACATAATACTGAACTATAGTTTGCCTGCAGTATTGGACGTTCGTCCAAGTGTGGTGGTTCATGGGATAGATCTTCCTCTGGGAATGCAGCCTTTTGGTTTTGCTATTTTTCCACAGCTTATATTTGATGACCCTGTTTGCAGACATGAATATGCACAAATTAAAGATCGGGAAAATGGTGTCGCTTACCAAATAACATCATTTAGCAAAATGTCGTCAAGTTGTGGTCACTTCATTTAGCGATTATCAATGAAACTTTGCATTCCTATGCCAGACATCTATCAATGAAGTTTACACAAACAATTACACAAACATATTGAAAGCTAAACAAAAGTATTAAAATATACATTTTGTTAAATTATGCTGCTAACATTAATTATAAGAATTGACAGAAAGTATTTTTACCAATTATAATATGAATCGAAAGAACCATGCACACACATTTAGCATGAAGATCTATGTAGAGTTGTACTGTGTGACACTGTTGATCACCTGATCAGAGGTCATGACCTCTCAAAAAGATGTATTTTCACATATGAAGAGAATAAATATCACATGGATATCTCTTCCACTGCGGTGTAATAAATGTTTTTATTTCTTGTCCTGAAGATTTTAATATTTATTAACAAAACAGATTTTATAGATTTTTTACCATATATTCCTGTTTTATATTTATTAAACCTGAAATTAGTGTTAACAGCAGAGAACAATATTTGATGTGAACAGTCTTTATGTTCGTGTGACGGTTATACACATTTAAATTGACACAAATTTCTAATCTATTATGAGGTGAACCTTTACATTCTAAAAGTTACTGACAAACTTTAGGACCATCCGAACTTTATTCGCTGTGCAAATATAATTTGTGTAACCAAACAGTTACCTTGGTGAAAATCAGTTATCTCAAATCATGGAGTCCTGTCCCCTGCAACAGTAAGATATTGCATTGGTTTGGTAATAATAGTGCAACTTGTATATATAAATAATATCAATCAAAGGCTTTTATTTTTGATGTCTTGTTTTTATTTACATGTGTATGTAACAATGTAGTTAAAGTGTTGCCATTTATTTTATTGTTTTGTTTTATGCTTTGTAATATTTATATCATATATGATTGTAATGTAGGAATTGTTATTTTACAATATGTTATATCTACCAAATATACAATAAGTAGTCATTCATTTATAACCTTCATGTTAATTCTAGATATAGACATAATAATTGTTTTCAGTTATTTTTAGAAACATGGTAGTCATTTCATCCATTTACTTTTTTTTTTAATTCTTTTTTTAATATGTATAATAAATATACTTCTATTATTTTATGATTGTAGTACCCCGGTACTTTAGAATAAAGAAATTACTCTACATTAGTTCAGTTTTCCGTAATAAATTGATTTGATAATCCATTCTTAATCACTATGGTTGAAAAAATATACATTTTTATTGTTATTCAAAGAAAGTGGATTAACTAAATTTGTTCAACTAGAAATCTTCATGTAATTTCCAATTTCTCTTATTTGTTGATCTGTCACATTCAATTCAGTACAATTTCTGTGTCAGAATAAATTATGCAAAAAATACAATATCAAGTGGGCAATGTGACTGCCAGTTTAAGGAAGTACTCTCCCTTGATATATACCTGCGAAAATACTCACGTCCGAGCACTACCTCGTGGTTACACAAGTGATCGTATACCACTTGTACAGCTGTTCTTGTAATCATCAAAGAAAGATTCCAGAGAAACTGTTTCCTAAACTGGACTATATTAAGCTGCTACAAGAAGAAGTAACCACCTGACAAATGGTGGTCTGGTATTTTGATTATGGTAGCCTAAACCCAAATTTTCCAATCTTGTCCTAACAATAGTAGCGATATTTTTGGTTACAAAATAGTTTAAACGTTCCTGTATGCTTTGCAAAAAGTCTTTGATGTGTAACAGTGAAACGGTCCTGAATCACTCATCAGTAATGGTGATGCTTTTCCATGATCTCAAAAGGAAAACCTGACAGAATCATGAAACTGTGTACCCTAACAACACATCTGACAATTACGAAACTGTGTACCCTAACAACAAATCTGACAATCACAAAACTGTATCCTACAAACAAATCTGACAATCACGAAACTGTGTACCCTAACAACAAATCTGACAATCACGAAACTGTGTACCCTAACAACAAATCTGACAATCACGAAATTGTACCCTAACAACAAATCTGACAATCACGAAAATGTGTATCCTATAAACAAATCTGACAATCACGAAACTGTACCCTAACAAAAAACCTGACAGAATCATGAAACTGTACCCTATAAACAAATCTGACAATCACGAAACTGTGTACCCTAACAACAAATCTGACAATCACGAAACTGTACCCTAACAACAAATCTGACAATCACGAAACTGTGTACCCTAACACCAATGAAAATACGGAGCAGAGCCCTGTGTGTGTGTATACTCCTGGTTCTTCATCCTGTGATTATAGTGACTTGTTGCTTGAGACATTCATCAACATGTCTTGTTTTTCATAGAGAAAAAGAAAAACTGACAACATTCAATATATTTAACCACATTTATAATTCTATATATACAATGTTCAATACATGATCTATATACATAGTTTACAAAGCGTACACAATACTCTTAATCCAGTATAAATAATGAACATGTAAATTACAGATGAAACATAAGACAAAACTCATAATTTCCATTGAATTTCATCATATACTGGTATATATAAATGCTGTTGAATTATATCACAAGTACAATATAAAATACTTTGCAAAATATCTTAACATTAACTGGAAATCACGACTGTTCAAATATTTTCATTTGATGCCGATTAGCTAATATTTTGTTCAGTGCTGGGGTGTCATTAACTATTAATTCATTCTTTATAAAGTTCTCTTTCCACAAAGTTCTCTTTCCACAATTTAATTAATAAACAACTTTTACTTGGATCACGAGTACTCTGACCAAAAAGAAACGAAAGTAACTGACCTCTGTTTTAAGACATAAAACAATGTCAATTATTTTTATTGCATACAGAATAACTGATGTGTTACAGAGAAATCAGTTTCAGGTTAACTTTTACACCATAGAGCAATCGGTGATGAATGTGCTTATTGTATTCAATAATATTTGCTGTGGAGACTAGGACATCACTTAGTAGCCGCCAATACTGTCTTTAAATCATGCATGGTGTTCTCACCAGTGGTTTTGTTAGAGAGTGTTTCTACCATTAACTTACACATTACTTACAATTTGTAAAATTAAAATATCAATTTCAGCGTTTCTGATCATTCTGTGTTTGTAGTAGGTCAAATGCATTTTATATAAAACAGAAAAAGTACATACCTCTGAACATACTAGTGGGCCCATAGGGCTATTTCTTGTTCTAGCCAGTGCACCACGACTGGTATATTAAAGGCTGTGGTATGTACTACCCTGTCTGTGGGATGGTGCATATAAAAGAACCCTTGTTGCTAAATCAAAAAGAGTAGCCCATGAAGTGGCGAAAGTGGGTTTCCTTTCACCATATCTGTGTGGTCCTTAACCATATGTCTGATGCCATATAACCTTAAATAAAATGTGTTGAGTGCATTGTTAAATAAAACATTTCTTTCTTTTTCCTGAACATACTAACAGTGTTCGAGATTAATGGTATCCCGATATCCTGGGGATAGCAGATTTTAATTTTGGACTTCAAGAACCCAGTATCCCGCCATGATACCATATAATGCTGTTTTGTAATTTTTATTTTTCGTTAAAACAATAAAGTCGTCATTTACCAGCGAAGTTCAGTAACAGTTGTTTCAAGCTCATAACTAATGCTACGCCATAACAATATTTCCTCACTGAAATACACCGAAAAGGCAAGTAGCCATTATAAAATGTTTTAAACCAATACAGTTTTAAGTGGGATACTAAATTGTCAGGTGGGATACCAGATTTTAAAATGTTTGTATCCAACTGAGTTACTGCACAAAATGTTTAACCTTGAACACTGATTAATGCGGTATCTGTAAGTCACCCTGAATTAAGGAATGCTCTTCCATTATCTACTGATAGGGAAGTGTTCCGGCATGTGATGAGTGCTCTGTCCATTGTTTTCAGTTAATAATTTCCTTGTGTCTCAGGTCACATGAATTTAATTTAATAAGAAAATAATTATTTGATCCTGTCAGTTTTACGATGTTTTAATGTCATAATGAAGCCCTTTTAAAGCAAACAGGCTTAATAGTCAGTAAAGACTTGTATCAACAAAAAACATCTCAACATGGATTTTAAAGGCACTGAGCTACAGATTATCACATACGTCAAAATAAAATTACATCAGCTGAAGATAGCACTTTTTCATGTCTTCCTTTTAAACTGCCTATAATAATGTGGTATTTCGAACATTAGTTAACATACATCACTGAGAATGTTTAACTTGATGGTACAGCTGCAAGGTTTTTACTAATATATTTATTCACAAGGGTAGATCATGTTTCAGTAAATGTTTTTGAAAATTTTCACTAAAAAAATAAATATATTATTCACCCCACCAGAATACACGCACAGTTTAAGAGTCGTATCCGGCATTACAAATTCAGATGACCTGTATGATAAATCTCACATGGTGTTCCCTCAGACGTTTAACAAATGTTATCCATCCAACATCAGTTGTCTTCTCTTCTCTATTAAAAATTGGGATCGTCTACGTTAGTTTTGCTTTCTCCAAGAACGTCCTCCTCCCATTGGGCAAGCTGCTTAATGAATCCCCGGTTTGGCCGGACATAAGAGGAGCAGTCGAGAACATGTTTGTAAGCTTCCTAGAAACAATCACATCAAATACGTGTTAGATCATCTAAATACAAATTAAACATATGTTACATTAATTAAAAAAATCACCATCATATTATATACAATTTACCATTAACAAGAAAACCAGTCCATTAAATCCATATTACATTAACAAACTAAAGTATTGCTGCTGACTAGATGTCCGGTAAAATAAAACCAATCAGTACTAGGGTTAATCAAAGGCACTGGGCAGGAGAATCACTTGGCCCAGACAAGAAATATCATTTAGCTTGTGTTTCAATCTCAAAGGAGGTCTAAAACAAATTAATAAAATACAACAGCAACTTTTCAGGGGTGGGGGCATTTGTTAAATAAAACAATATGCAACAATATTTTATTTTACACCCATTTTGTTTAACAGGGTTTTGTTTGTTATTGATCTGATTATGATCTTGTTAGTTTTTTCCATTAGCATTTGACCATGACAGTAACTTCATCATATAAAATTAAATATTAACTACCTCAAGTGTCCACTTAAAACTGTGTATTAAATATGCCATCACCACCGTTGCACTCCGGCTAATGCCCAGACATGAGAAGACTAACACTGCCGTGTTCTCACTGTTCTTCGTGTCTGAAATGACAAACACTGCACATTTTAAACAGCACGTTTCACTTTAACAACTTGCTAGATTGACTTTTCTTTTACCTGTATATATTTCAGTATATAAATGAGTATAATAGCGCCATAATATATCTTTTGTTAATAAAATCAGACTGTTGTATAACATTTAAACATCTGTATTAAAAGCCCAAGACAACATAATAATTATATATAGTGCACTATCTCCGATTCAGGGTGGGATGTAGCCCAGTGGTAAACCACTTGTTTGATGTGCAGTCGGTCTAGAATCAATCCCTGTTGGTGGGCCCATTAATGGGCTATTTCTTGTTGAATCCAGTGCATCATGACTGGTATATCAAATGTCATGGTATGTGTTATCCTGTCTGTGGGATGGTGCATATAAAAGATCCCTTGCTACTAATAACAAAATGTAACAGGTTTCCTCTCTGAGACTGTCAAAATTACCAAATGTTTGACATCCATTAGCCGATGATTAATAAACCAATGAGCTCTAGTGGTGTCGTTAAACAAAACAAAGTTTATTTTCATAAATAATGAATGATAGCATAGTGAATGCAATAGAACCAACACATGGTAATCTGCATGGTGTCCTACAAAAACTACAGCTTTTCTGCACACCATTGATGATGTTGCTAATAGTAAAAACAAACCAATAAAACATCACAAACACACCACCAATCTAGTTGAGACTAAAACATGACGCCTAAAAAGCTCAAATACAGTCAAATCCACTTAATTGCATAGCCCTGGTACGTGTCAAATTTATGCTTATAACCGATTATCCAATAGAGCCACATTTCCAGATTATAACCAACATTAAACTTTACAAATGCCTTTGTTCAGTCTATCTTACTCTTAACTGCAGAACATTGAATGCCGACACATGTATGTGTTTCATTTGTTTATACATGTATTTTACAATAATAATAAATAAAATAACAGTATAAATGTTGTAAGATCAAATATTTTAATTTTGCATTGTTACAAATCTGCGGTTGTGTTTATTGATGCTATTTCTAGCTACTAATATTCACATTGCAGTTTGTTGCACACGGCAATCTACTTGAGACTAAAACATGATGCCTAAAAAGCTCAAATACTGTATACCACTAATGATCTAGTTAAGACTGAAAAATTATACCTAGAAAAGCACACGCAGTTGCAAAATGGCTTAAAATGTCTGCATCATTTCGATCCTCCACCTGAATGTGAAGAAGCTGAGGTCCAGATTCAGGAAAACTACAAACAGAATGAATAATGGGCTCTAAACTTCACACTTTACACTGTAGATTAATAAAACTACAAACACAATGAATAATGGGCTCTAAACTTCACACTTTACACTGTAGATTAATAAAACTACAAACACAATGAATAATGGGCTCTAAACTTCACACTTTACACTGTAGATTAATAAAACTACAAACAATGAATAATGGGCTCTAAACTTCACACTTTACACTGTAGATTAATAAAACTACAAACACAATGAATAATGGGCTCTAAACTTCACACTTTACACTGTAGAATAATACAACTACAAACACAATGAATAATGGGCTCTAAACTTCACACTTTACACTGTACGTTAAAAAACTACAAACACAATGAATAATGGGCTCTAAACTTCACACTTTACACTGTAGATTAATAAAACTACAAACACAATGAATAATGGGCTCTAAACTTCACACTTTACACTGTAGAATAATACAACTACAAACACAATGAATAATGGGCTCTAAACTTCACACTTTACACTGTACGTTAAAAAACTACAAACACAATGAATAATGGGCTCTAAACTTCACACTTTACACTGTAGATTAATAAAACTACAAACACAATGAATAATGGGCTCTAAACTTCACACTTTACACTGTACGTTAATAAAACTACAAACACAATGAATAATGGGCTCTAAACTTCACACTTTACACTGTACGTTAATAAAACTACAAACACAATGAATAATGGGCTCTAAACTTCACACTTTACACTGTAGATTAATAAAACTACAAACACAATGAGTAATGGGCTCTAAACTTCACACTTTACACTGTACATTAATAAAACCACAAACACAATGAATAATGGGCTCTAAACTTTACACTGTAGATTAATACAATTACAAAAGAAATTACTAACATGTTTTAAATGTTACACTGTGCATTAACAAAACTATAAATGAAATTACTAATATGTTTTAAATGCTACATTGTGCATTAAAAAAAACTATAAATGAAATTAATAATTATGCTTTGAACTGTACTATTTTGTTTATAAAGGTTGTACTTTAAATCGGTACTAAGATTTCATATGACAGATTAGTGGTCATTATCAGTGTAATATTATTATATTTGTAAGTCATTCAAGACAAAACTGATCAAATGAAACCCAAGCTGTCACATTAAAGGAATGCTAAACTCAAATATGAGCCGGATGTGTTGGAAAGATGCATATTCGGTCCACCAACACATACAGACAATTAAAAAAATTTAAAATGCATAATTTTAGAATTAATAAAAAAAACACCCATCTTGCTTCCTTTTTGGTAGCTATGCCCACAACAGCTGGACAGGAAGTGATGTCAGCTCCCACTACAGTAAGCAAATGCAATAGAAAGAAGCCTAAAACCTATGACCTGACCAGATACACAGAAACCAGTAAACAAAGATGGATTATGACAGTGAGCATGAAATGGATAGCGAAGAGTTTTTTGAAGAGGCTGAACACAGGCGGGACTTTTTTTACAACTGTTTGAGTTTGAATCAATGTACACCACTGCTGTAAGAGAAATGTGTGCTGTGGTCAATTCAACCGATTCATCAACAGATGACAAACCACCTGAAATTGCTGGGAAGGGACACAGACTTGATAATGTGGATTAGTATGTCTGTGGTAACAGTTTTTCATAACACCACCACCCCCTCCCCGCCGCCACACACACACACACACAACTGGAGTGTATTTGTTGTCATAAAAATTACAAAGTGCCGGCCAGATGCGAACACATATTTAACATATTTAAATATGTCATACTGATGCATATCCTCATGCCAAATCCCATGATTGTATATGATATATTTAATAACTTAATTTATTTTACATTTTTCAGACAGTGAATATCGATTTCGTCATGTATGGCCCGAACATGAAAAATATATATATTTTTTTTTTTTTTTTTTTTTTTTTTTTTTTACATATTTATATACCGGTATATATTATTATATACATCATCTTCATGCCAAATTATGATATGAACAATGTACACCTTGGCATTAACATAAGGGTTCTTTTTTTGTCTTCAAGTTACTTTCGGGCTTCGGGTTATAAATAAGTAGGTCTATTTCGTAGCAATGAAGTCAGTAGTAATCAAACAACTATTAATGATCATAAATAAATAAATAATAACAATAATAATAATATGATGATAATAATAATAAACCACAGGCTTATATGAATAGTTTGATTAAAATAAATAAATAAATAATAACAATAATAATAATATGATGATAATAATAATAAACCACAGGCTTATATGAATAGTTTGATTAAAATAAATAACGGTAGTAATTTCCTCCCAAAACTCTGCATGTCCCGCCGTCCTATTGGACATAAAATAAATTATTTTGACGATGTCAGTCTTGCCATTTTATCAACATGGTCATATATACCCGGTACTACATGTATATGGTAATGGCACAGCTGAAACCTCTGAAGCACCCTTGGAAGGAGGATTGGTGGAGGAAAAGCGTACGCGTCCATCTGTTCCCAGCTGATGGCCAAGGCGTCGAGATCCAGAGCTTCGGGATCTGGCACCGGAGACACGTAAACCCTCAGCTGATGGTTAAATCGTGTGGCAAAAAGATCGATGTTTGGTGTCCAAAGTCTGTCGCACACCCATCGAAACGCTTCGGGATGGAGCATTCATTCTGTCGGCTGTGGAGACGACGGCCGAGACAGCGTGTCTGCAAGTACATTGGAAACCCCTGGAATATGGCGAGACCAAAGTTGCAGCGGAATCTCGTCGACCAGCTTGTAGAGACGATAAGTCAACTGCAGCAGACTGCTGGAGTGGGTTCCGCCCTGATGGCTGATATAAGCCGCCGCGGTGGTACTGTCTGTGGCCACCATGAGAGGCCCCTGTCAACATCTGTCGCCAATGAAGGATAGCGTAGTAGACTGCCAACAACTCTAGCAGATTGTTCGGGAGTGAGATGATCAAGTCCGGATTTTTGAAACGAACAAACGGGTTGAGAAACATCTGCAAACGCCGCAACTGGAGACGACCTCTGAGTGTCAAATCCTGGGTGGAAGTGAGGAGACCCAGGAGACTCTGCCAACCGTGGAAAGTCATTGGAGCGGTGAGGGCTATGGCAAGCATGGTCTGGATCTTCTCCCAATGGTCTAGAGGGACTTGAACGAGACCCAGGTCGGGTCGAAGCCAAGCGCCTATGAACTGTAAAGACTGCGTGGGAGCCAGTCGAGATTTCCCGATGTTGATAAAGTCCATGATGAAGGCAACATGTGCAGTAAGCCCTGTCTTGCTCTGGCACTTGCTGTGGTTATACCTCTGCGATGCACCCATTATATAATAACCAGCACATGTTTATCATTGTATTGATGAAATATACCAATGTACTTGTTGATATTAAGCAATAATGTACATTAAATATAGTTGAATATGCCTACCAGGCCAAATGTGTTAATTAACCTTTCTTTTAAAAATAAGATTATCCTACTTGTTCACTTACAAAGTCTCCAGCTCCACACAGCAGTTGATGTGATTTTTTATCTTCAAGTCTTTTTGGATGTACGCAGTGTTCGCCTGTCCCCAGTTGCCAAGATACAGAAAGCCAGGGATTATTTCTATTGGAAATGGTTTGAAGTCATCCATTTCCTGGAGAATAAAATTACAATAAGAATTGAAATCAAAAGACTTGACAAATTAAACACCATGTTACACACTAAAATATATGAATATTAATTGTAGATACATCTAATTAATAAAACGTTTTCACACAATCCAGAAATATTTCTTGTAGTGACAAAATAATGTATCCATCAACTGTTCAATGCATACACAATAAAGCAGTCACCATAAAACAAACTGTTTTACTTTATAAAATGAATGAACACAAATTACAAAACAAGAGAAATGAGTATATTATACTTATTACAAAATATATCCTTATCTTGTCTAGTTAATTAAATGTAACTTTATATACTGTAAGTAATAAATTCTTTATTTAGTGAGGGTAACTCGGTTAGCAAAAGCTAATCTTCCCTGAGGCCCTTGATATAGAATATCAGTTGACTAGGAGAAGTACATGTCCATCTGATATACGTCTTCCAGTGTCGTAATCTATTTAATGGATTAGCAAATTTACAGATACAAACAACATGTATAATTCCAAAATATTTTTAAATATTGAAGCATGTCTAATACAAGATGTTCATTGGCTGACAAGAATTGATCCAAGCTAATTCTATAAAACTGCCATTAACACACAAGTGTGTGTATCTACCCGTCCAACTGGAGTGCATTATATTTTGTCTCTGTCTGGGTTTCTTTTTCACAATACCTCAAAATATTGAGCTGAAGGTTCGTCTATAGCTTCATCACGTACAGTTACAGATCAAGTTTGGTATTTATCCATTTTTGACAGAGTTATGGCCCTTGAACTTTTGTGAGAGGAAATTTGTTGGGCTCAGTAAGGGACAATTTACGTGTATATTACTTTAGCAGTATTCTCAGAATGCTTGGGCACCTCACTCATTAAATGTCTATCTTATTTTTTGAAAGAGAAATGCATTTTTACATACCCGAGGCATAAATAACACTTTTTGAGTTCGGAGGAAAGGATATAATGCAGAGAATATTTCATAACCACCTAAAACGAAAAATAAACAAACTTTGTTAAATATTTATGTATCCATCATGATAACTAGAATTTTAATAAAATCATAGTTTAAATATCACTAAACATGTTAATCTGAGAGAAAACAAAAGTATCAATAAGTTACTATCTCTGTCAATGCATTCTACTGTGTTTAATTTCAAACATTTTGTCAAACAACTTTCCTTGGCCTAACGTGCATTCTCACTGTCATAGATTTCCCAGTTTACAGTGTATATGAAATATTCATAGATAACCTCTGATTAGTATTATTTTTGTATCATGTATTAGTCTTTACCATAAAGCTGAAACAGTGCCACTGTTGTATGACCTAAAATACCTGTAAAAAGTGGAGTTTTATTCATGCTGCAGTTTACATGCCAGCAGTCTTATATAACTGTGCATTGGTTACTAACATATGTAAATACCAGTACTTGAATCTGGGATCTCGCAGTGTGATGTCGCACGTCAGTTAAACGTCCACAGAAACACCATATGGCACTGATATCAACAAAACAATCAGGTCAGGCACTGTCCCCGTAGCGGCCGACCATCTGTGACAACCCCTCAATAAGACACATGGATCCGAACCACACATTTGCAAAACAGGTTCCAGCCAGCAACCCTCACAGCCCATACCATTCCTTTCTCCAGCGTTTAATGGCTTCAATGAGAGGACGGTGCCAGGCCTGTATCAATGTATCAATGCTACTGACAGTGTGAACTTTGCTCTGGACCCCCTCTAGTGATGTGGCTCATTTGCATATGGCAGGTGCGCCCTTTTCATAGACTATTGCTCATTTCCATACCATCGGACATTTCTCTTTCCATGTTATAACGTTTCATACACGGCAGTAAAAACTTATCATCAATTATCTTTTGTGAGTCACAATAACTTTTGCCTTTTAGTATATTTGTAGTGAATATCAATTTATCTTTAAGAAAAAATATTTGGATAAAGGTGAGAATGGGGCTGGGGGGGGGGTAGTTGGGTAGGTGACACTAATGGGTGCATAAGTAGGAAGGTTATTATTTATTTCAATTGTATCTTCCTCAATTCTTATCGTTAAAAATTTCAATGAATGTTCATTTAATGAAACTATTAGGTACTACAATGAAATTCAGTATTTTGTCTTTACTAAGTTATACATGATAGTATGTTGTGGTGTTAAAACCATCACACTTTGACTGGGTCAGTTTTTAGTTTCTGCCTTGGTTGCATTCTTAACACAGGCTTAACAGTGTAATATATTTGTACAACTTTAATTTGATACAATGTCATTGTCAGTAATTTCACAACTTGCCCTTTAAAATCTTCACAGTGTTACGACTTCCCATGTCCCACAAGAGTGAGCCACAATTCACCGCTGGACCTTCAATAGAAGTAAGAACTAAATTAACTAAAGAAAGTTTACACTGCGTTAGAATAAAAGCTGCAATCTCCTGGATATTTTTTTATTACTAAAACACATTAGTTATATACACACCATTTTACTATATCCTTCAGACATTAGGCCTATTGCTATTCTATGACACACTAATTCACCATGCTGAAAATGTGTGAAATCTCCATTGACAAGTATAAAAATTATTTTATTAAAAATTGTGACACACTAGTTTGTCATATCAAGGTTAATAGGAAAACCACATAGTTTATTAATATGACTGGTAGTCATACTGGGCATTACTAAATAATTTTGGAGGTGGAGTGGTAAAGTGCTTGCTAGGGTTAATCCCTAACGGTGGGCCCATTGGGCTATTTCTCATTTCAGCTAGTGTGCCACAACTGGTATATGAAAGGCAGTGGTATGTGCTATCCTGTCTATGAGATGGTACATATAAAAGATCTCTTTCTACTAATGGGAAAAAGTAGCAGGTTTCCTCTAATACTATATGTCAGAATTACCAAATGTTTGACATCCAATAGCCAATGATCAATAAATAAAGGTGTTCTAGTGGTGTCGCTAAACAAAACAAACTTTAACTTTTTAGCAAATAATTTTAGATAGGGACTTGTTAAAATAACAAAGAGCAACATACTTATTAAACACTCGTCACTTAAAATTTAAAGGCAAGGAATAAATAAAATAATACCAGTAATAATTGTAATTAGATTACCTTGGTCTTTCAGTGAAGCTGTATTACTGTCATAAACTATAATATTCTCTTTGCACTCCAGCTCTGCATCATACGGAACAATGAATTCATCATTTTCACTCTAAATGGAAATAGTTCATATTAATTCCAAGAGTGTATTACTAAAACTAAATAAAACAATAGGTGTAAATGTACAGAATAAAGAATAGTTGATAACATAAGACTTACAATCAGTATAACAACAAAGATGTATTTTCTTGGAATTTGTGATTACATATTTAAAGAAATAGATTAGCCTACATCTACACAAGATACCATATCTAATAAGAAATTTGTTTTGTAGTAAATGTATATTTGCCAAGCATTACTGGGCAATAAAGCAGTAAGGGAACTTCGACACAGTTCCATAGACTTTGATATACCATTTGTGGTCCACTGGTTGAGTCCATAGTTGGTGATAGATCCTATGACTGATCACCTCTCAGGCGAGTGCTCTACCACTGAACAACATCCCACCCATTATGGATATAAATAATTTCATGTTGCCAGATGTGGTAACAGTAGATGTGCCCTCAAACACCTGCTACGTGTCCGAATTACAATGTGTCACAACTAAAAACCATTTGTTAAAATATATGTTAGGGGACCTTCTGCCTTAACCCCCACACCCCAACTTTGAAGATTCTGCATTGGCTCCATCAGTTGAAAGGTGATTTAATACATGTATATCACTGGCCCTTCCAGTGGCTGGCAACTTCCAGTGACTGTGTATCATTAAAAAGCTCTTGGCTTCCTGTAATTCTAATCTATATAGACCAACCTTTATTGCTCTCTTGGCTGTGATCACATGGCTTTCATTATAGTTGTCTTTGTCTCTAGCATCTGTAATAAAAACAGAAAAGTACCCATTATAGACATTCAGCAAGTACTACAAGTTCCTTTCAAAATTATCCACCAGCAAAATATTTACTGTCAAACAGGTAACCAAATGTTTGTATAGTAATTAAGGTACAACATTTATTTGTTTTTTTGTTTTTTTGTTTTTTTTTATGGTATATTTTTAAGATGGATGACACAATATATATGATTTTTACTGCAATTTCACCACAGTATCCAGAAGAATCAGAACTAATCACTCTTCATCGGACTATCAAGAAGAAGCTCACTTGCTAATGTCAGCCGCTCATGATTAATCCCCCCCCCCCCCCTTGGGTTGATGATTCAGTTTTAACCAGATATTGAAGTTTCGCCTTCTATGTGATGGAACAAACATTTGGGTGGAGGGGGGAGGGAGCTTGCAGAGCAACTGATTGTGACTGCATTGAACAGTGCCGCCACAGAAAGCTGTTACAAAATAGATCTGCGACAGCATTTTTTATTATCATGCATTTACTTTGTTATTATATGTACTAAATTTTCATTGCAATAGGATTTGAATTTCAAAGGATGTTGTTTTATGGCAAGTTTTGGTCTAACCATTTCATAACTCATAAAACTTACCAATCAACAATAAATAATTTGGATCACTCAAACATGAAAAGACAGTTGCTTGTTGAAGAATATTATAAAGTTTACTTGGCTCTACAAATTCTAAACCTTCCATTTTTTTGTAATAGTGTCTGTCAAAAGCAAAGAATAAAATCAAGTCCTTAAAACCAAACAGTATATTTAAACATGTAGATATATAGGTCTATATTTAATGAAACACACGATGACTGACAGGCAATACAACCGAATGTGTGACATTATAAACAAATATACCTCCACAGTATAGATATAGTTCAACAATTACAAAAACAATATTTCAACAATTTATGACATATATTAGATTATAGAGGGATATATTAATGTATTTGTTTATGTAGACGAATTTCTACGTTATTTGATTTATATTTAACAATGATTACTAGTTTTAAACCGTTTATAATAAAAAGTTTGTTGCCAAGGGCGGATGAACACACGACCAATATTTCAGACAGGAACTAAATAGCAGGTGCACTTCCTGTCAGACGCCATTTACCGGTTGAAAGATGTTTTCCAGGTTCGCTCGTCACTCGCAGCTCATTTTCATTGTTAAAAATGCTTTTTCGACAAGTTCCAAGGTACCGCTGGATTTACAATATATTTACGAATGATTTTATTTTGTTATTGGTTTTAGTAGCAATACAGCTAAGCAGTAGCATACGTTGAATGGCGTCATGACATGACCTTGAAGACAGAAACGGTCATGTTCGATAAAAACGACGACCTTCACGGTTCACGTATTAAAATAAGGCTTAATTTCGGTGGCCTACTTATTTTTGTTGTCTTTTTTTTTGTAGTACATTTGATTATTTGGTAGACATAAGATGTGTTGATCTAGATTAGTGCATTAAAGGTCAACGTTATAATAAAATTATGCAAGGCAGAAGGCTCAAACTGAAAATATATTTTCACATGATCAGACACATGTCAGACATGAGTGGTGTATTTCCTTGACAGTTATTCAAATCATGACAAATGTGGTTAATTTAAAGAAAATTTTGTTAATCAAATGCTAAATATTGTAGCCACATTTGGCTAATTTGGCAGTGGACAAGGTGAACCCTCCCCAAGTTCAGCTAGCAAACATTTCGCTATCGTTCGTGAACAATTTGATTGGTTCCAGATGTGACCATTTGGTTTACCATGCAGCGCATGAACCAGTCCTGTTGAAATTTTATATTGATGTTGAATATAACTTCATTTGCTTACATTTACCATAGTTTGACATCCAATAGCCGATATATTTTTCAGGGTACCAGACGTTTCGCCCCCCCAGCCAGTTCGCCCCCCCCCAGCCAATTCGCCCCCAGGTCAGTTCGCCCCCAAATAGGATGTCAGTTCGCCCCCACGTGCATAACCAGTTCACCCCTACAAAGGTACCAGTTCGCCCCCAGTCAGTTCGGGTCATGTTCCTGGCCTGAAAAGTCATGAAAATTTTATATTGGTCATGGAACAGCCTGAGTGTAATAAAGTTCTGTTCTGATATATCCATACATGTTTGTTCTGTGTTGAATACAAATGCCAGGCTAGCCAGGTCAGGTCAGGTCATAGGGTTTTACGTGCACATTCAGAAGAAGCTGTTGTAGCGCACGTCTGTCATGACAGGCCAGGCTAGGCTGGTCGTACGCACTTTTATGGCCATTATCACGCGTTAACCTGTTAACTGTAATCAGTCAGTGTTTTTATGGTTACTAATTAGTGGCCAAAAGAACCCCCGCAATAATCCCTCAATTACAATAATGCTCACCAAAAGAGGCCATATCGAATTGCTGTTCAAAGCCCTCTTAGGTGTTAGCCGAAGATGCATAATCAGCATCAAGGTTATGTAGCTGATTAACCATTGTTTTATTTCTTTCTTCTTAAAACAGATCATATCTGGCAGGAATGGATGTTTTAATAAATGTTGATGATGTGGTTTGTGAATTTGTGAAATAAAGGTCGGTGTCTATGCTTATTCGGCACCCTGCGTTTAATTACATCTGAAAAAAATATAACCCCGTATTACAATTCTCATGATTCATGATCAGTCCAAATTGTGGAAGAACAACCCCTCCCCTTTAAGAAAAGAAACACACACACACAGACACACTTTAACATCCTCTAAAGAAACAGTACAATAATCGTTTAAAAGTAACAAATAATTGGGGGCGAACTGACAAATATTTGGGGGCGAACTGGCTGGGGGGGGGGGGGGGGGGGAAACGTCATGGATTCTATTTTTCATGCTTGGGTGTTGTTAAACATTCATTCATTCATGAACTAGTCTACCAGACCTTTTTCTGATTGGCCTGGCTGAACTCATCCCTGCTGTGAGCTGTCATTCACATCCCAAATTGCATTAGGCTAATGACAAAATTGTACCTATTTGGCCCTAAATCCCATACGATTTGACCTTTCATGTCCCACACACACATATTTAGGAAAGAGTTCAACCCATACCCCTCAATATCAAAGGCTCTAAAGACTAAACTACCCTAACCATTGAAAGGGGGTATGGGTCAAACTCATGCCCATATTTATTATAGTTTGCATTTGTTGTTGGTTTGCTTAGTGTTCTTTCTTGTATTCATGGGTATATAATGTATTCAATTGAGTACACAATTTTTATGCTTATATTTGAGTATATGTCTTCTCGAAGGTGAATTATTTCCTCAACTATTTCCTTTGTCAAAAGTATCTTTTCTCATATTGTTTTAAATTTAAAAGATTTCAGTAGAAATTTTTCCTCCATTATGACCTTCATCAGTGGAGATTTTCTAATACTGATGTATGTGGCGTCTATCCGTCAACTTTTGCTTTGAAGTTTTATCTTCTTGTAGATTTTTGATTGGATTTTCTTAAACAAAAATGATTCTCCTCAAATTAATAAAGAGATGTTTCAGAATTTTATAATTTTTATTGACTCATTTGAACATTTAAATTGAAAATTAAATAGCAGAGCCTTTTGTTTATTTTAATTTTACATGCCAGGATGATATTTGAAAAACAAATCATGTTTAATTTGTTTTCGTTTTTTTAATTGCTGTTATTTTGAGGTTTGTTTCTCGCAGTTCATCGATATATTCGTAACTGCACGTGCACAAACACATACACACACACACATGGAGAAACATACACATGTAACATGATAAATCCTCCTTGTTCCAGGCAGAGTCCAAAGTTGCAGTGATTGGTGCGTCTGGTGGAATAGGACAGCCTTTATCTCTGCTGCTGAAGAACTCGCCGCTCATTTCGCATCTTGCACTTTATGATATAGCTCACACACCAGGGGTTGCTGCTGATCTCAGCCATATTGAAACAAAAGCCAAGGTCACTGGTCACTTGGGTCCAGACAACCTCAAAGAATGTGTGGAGGGAGCAAAGCTAGTCCTCATCCCTGCCGGGGTTCCCAGGAAACCAGGTCAGTGTGCTTGTCATTTTGTGTAGTCATATTTACACATTTCCCAACGTAATTGTCCAAACCCACTAATATTTGATTAGCTTATTAAATTCTCTATCTAACAAAACATGTATAGTAAATAAAGCAAATGATATTAGGAAGAAGACTGCATTAACAAAGTTACTTACATAGTGTGTGTGTGTGTGTGTAGGCCTCACGCCAGCGGACGAAGTGAGTCAAAACTTCGTATTGATCAACTTGACTTCACCCTGAGATGCTGGCCTCGGTGGCGGCGTGATTAGTCCATCAGTCTACATGCTGGTAGGTACTGGGTTCGGATCCCAGTCGAAGCATGGGATTTTTAATCCAGATACTTTATTATACCAGATTATTTATGCTTGTTGTTTGTTTTGTTATTAATAAGTATTATACCGGTAAATACCAGTGGATCATTTTGTTATGATTGTCACCTTTCTTAGAGAACAACTGTTATGACTGTTTTATTAGGCCAAATAGAATTTTATGGTACTAAATTACATTTAAAAATAAAATAAAAAAATGTTCACACTATCTTTAACTCTGTATGACAATGAAAATCATTATTGGTCAGCAGGAGGACGGATTTGTCTGTTTAACACGAGGAAGACAAACGTGGGAGTAATATTGTCTTACATTAGGGCGTCCCTATCAGAAATGTTGAAATTGTTATTAAGATACACTTACAGTCGATGAGCAAGATGTTTGTAGACTGTCTTGTTTATCAAAATAAATACTTTTGGCTCGATCATTCGAACGGTAGACGAAAATAATTTCTATAGTGTGTTTTTGTTTTGATATTAATACTTTTAATTTTTAACGTGTATACGTTTTCATTGATTACACATTATTTGTTATTGACTGGTTTATATACTTTCTCACAATAAATAAATGCAACATACAAATAAAGATGGCAAAATTACTTGTATTTTATTATTATTATTAATGAATAAACGTAAACAGCCACCTTATATTGGTTGAACAGGAACATTTTGTTCTTAAAATCTTGATTGGTATTATTTGTAATAAAATTGAAAATTGATCAGCAACTACTGTTTAATGTTTTAAAATTGTGCAGCGATTTCTGCAAGTTGCGTTATGATCCATACATGACACTGAGCAAAATGTTCCCTGTTCGAAATGTCCTGAGCTTGTTTTCATAAACATACATAAGTCAACTTATGCTACTTATCTACCTAGTTTAAGTGCATGTATAGAGATAAGTATGTTTATGAATATGAAGAGCTCACGATTATTTCCTATGATACTGGTTCTGTCATAGTATTTCTTTAAACACTTTATGCTGAACAGGTATGACCCGCGATGACCTCTTCAACACAAATGCCTCTATTGTGAGGGATATTGCAGAGTGCTGTTCAAAGGTGTGCCCAAGTGCTATGCTAGGAATCATCACAAATCCAGTAAGTGTAATAACACTAAACCCTGGTGTTACAAGTTTGTTAACTATTTGAAATTCATTACTTTTTAGTGTTTGTCTTGCGTGGTTTGTAGGGTCTCTTAAAAGGGTATACTGGTACGTCATTATGATTATTGGTCACATCTGCTGACACACACATTACCAGTATGCATTAAGAGCTCCAAATAGAAAATAACCTATGGTCTGCTGCACTAGCCCTTGGTCCCAGTTATTGGTGAATTTTTGGTCTGGGCTAGTGGAAATGATTCACTGTATCACTGTAATACATCTGGCATTAGCCAAAGCTTCTGTGGGGACTAGTGACTTTCTCATTTGTTGAACACTGCTGCTGCTGTTATTTTTTAAATGTGTCCTGCTGCAAGTAAAATGGCACATGGTCACGGTGAGGGGTAGGGTTTGGAACAGTTAAAAGTTAAGAGATGTGTTTTAAAGAATTGTGATATTTAAATATAAGAGAATCACAAGTTAATAGCAGATGGCACATTTGTGCATCTGTCTGTTGAAAAATCTGTAATTTTTGGGGTGGTTTTCGCAGGTGAATTTCTGTTTGACCTGCCAGGTCTAAGATGGTAAAAGCTGGTCAGCGTTTTACAGACCGCTACTATTTTAAGCCCTGCAGTTAGATCCCCCATTAGACTTCTGTTTTTCTTCTCTTGTTTTTTTTATCAAACTGACAAATAAGAATATGCATCCAGTTAATTTGTTTTCTGTTATCTAGAATGTTACATCTGCCTTTTCACTACAGGATCTAATCTGTTTTTTGTTAGGTGAATTCTACTGTCCCAATTGCGTGTGAGATATACAAGAAAAATGGTGTGAGCGGTTTTGAAAAGAGAATCTTTGGTGTTACAACTCTTGATACAGTGCGGTCCAACACGTTCATTGCTGCAGAAAAGGTTTGTACTTTAATATACAATTTGTCACTTTTTACTTAATTTGATTGTGAGTATATTATGTTTTGTGAATCTTTTGGTTCTATATCCATCCTTCAAAAATATTTCACTCTGATATCTTTGGGGCAGAGTTTCTGCCAGAGGGTAAAACGGGTATGGCATCATGTGCAGAATTTTTTTATTTATAAAGTTAACCTTTTGACAAAATTAATGACACTTATTATTACTATATGATTTTCTTAACCCTAAACCTAAACCTAACCCATTTTCTTTCTGGAGGACAGCAGGTGTATGCAGCACACACATTGTACATATTCAGTTCCATAGCATCATACCCAAAACTTTCCATGGACCAGGGTTGCATTTGTTATTGGACCATGCCAAGCTTACTGGAATTTTTTGGGGATAGTGGCAAATTGATCACCTTGCAATAAGAAATTTAATAAAGTTTGTTTAAAATGGGTTCTGGTCAGTGAGCTGCTCCTCGCCTTGATTTTGCTCATGCCAAAACCTGACCTTGAAAATGTAACTTTTATCAGAATGTAGTTTGATTTACTGTGCTAATTCAGTTATTATTTGCTCTGATTAATCAGTTTACAAATACATTGCAGTGTTTCATTTACAAAAGAAAACTAATCTTTCTGCCCTTTTTTGTACTTTATTTGTTTTGCAGTTTGAAATTACATTACTTTTACAGGTGTTTTTTGTTTTAATTTAGGGGTTAGATGTCAGTAAAGTCCATATTCCAGTTATTGGAGGCCATAGTGGTATTACAATTATACCAGTCATTTCACAATGTACACCACCAGTGTCATTTCCTCAGGTAAACATACACTTTATTCTGTATCAGTGTCATTTCTTCAGGTAAACATACACTTTATTCTACATCAGTGTCATTTCCTCAGATAAACATACACTTCATTCTACATCAGTATCATTTCCTCAGGTAAACATACACTTTATTCTGTATCAGTGTCATTTCCTCAGGTAAACGTACACTTTATTCTAAATCAATGTCATTTCCTCAGGTAAACATACACTTTATTCTAAATCAGTGTCATTTCCTCATGTCAGCATACACTTTATTCTATATCAGTGTCATTTCCTCAGGTAAACATGCATTTTATTCTGTATCAGTATCATTTCCTCAGGTAAACATACACTTTATTCTAAATCAATGTCATTTCCTCAGGTAAACATACACTTTATTCTAAATCAGTGTCATTTCCTCAGGTAAATGTACACTTTATTCTAAATCAATGTCATTTCCTCAGGTAAACTTACTCTTTATTCTACATCAGTGTCATTTCCTTAGGTAAACATACACTTTATTCTAAATCAATGTCATTTCCTCAGGTAAACATACACTTTATTCTAAATCAATGTCATTTCCTCAGGTAAACGTACACTTTATTCTAAATCAGTGTTATTTCCTCAGGTAAACGTACACTTTATTCTAAATCAATGTCATTTCCTCAGGTAAACTTACTCTTTATTCTACATCAGTGTCATTTCCTTAGGCAAACATACACTTTATTCTAAATCAATGTCATTTCCTCAGGTAAACATACACTTTATTCTGTATCAGTGTCATTTCCTCAGGTAAACGTACACTTTATTCTAAATCAATGTCATTTCCTCAGGTAAACATACACTTTATTCTAAATCAGTGTCATTTCCTCATGTCAGCATACACTTTATTCTATATCAGTGTCATTTCCTCAGGTAAACATGCATTTTATTCTGTATCAGTGTCATTTCCTCAGGTAAACATACACTTTATTCTAAATCAATGTCACTTCCTCAGGTAAACATACACTTTATTCTAAATCAATGTCATTTCCTCAGGTAAACGTACACTTTATTCTAAATCAATGTCATTTCCTCAGGTAAACTTACTCTTTATTCTACATCAGTGTCATTTCCTTGGGTAAACATACACTTTATTCTAAATCAATGTCATTTCCTCAGGTAAACATACACTTCATTCTACATCAGTGTCATTTCCTCAGGTAAACATACACTTTATTTTGTACCAGTGTCATTTCCTCCAGTAAACGTACACTTTATTCTAAATCGTGTCATTTCCTCCAGTAAACGTACACTTTATTCTAAATCGTGTCATTTCCTCAGGTAAACATACACTTTATTCTACATCAGTGTCATTACCTCCGGTAAACATACACTTTATTCTAAATCAGTGTCATTTCCTCCAGTAAACGTACACTTTATTCTAAATCAATGTCATTTCCTCAGGTAAACGTACACTTTATTCTACATCAGTGTCATTTCCTCAGGTAAACTTACACTTTATTCTACATCAGTGTCATTTCCTCAGGTAAACATACACTTTATTCTAAATCAGTGTCATTTCCTCATGTCAGCATACACTTTATTCTATATCAGTGTCATTTCCTCAGGTAAACATGCATTTTATTCTGTATCAGTGTCATTTCCTCAGGTAAACATACACTTTATTCTAAATCAATGTCACTTCCTCAGGTAAACATACACTTTATTCTAAATCAATGTCATTTCCTCAGGTAAACGTACACTTTATTCTAAATCAATGTCATTTCCTCAGGTAAACTTACTCTTTATTCTACATCAGTGTCATTTCCTTGGGTAAACATACACTTTATTCTAAATCAATGTCATTTCCTCAGGTAAACATACACTTCATTCTACATCAGTGTCATTTCCTCAGGTAAACATACACTTTATTTTGTACCAGTGTCATTTCCTCCAGTAAACGTACACTTTATTCTAAATCGTGTCATTTCCTCCAGTAAACGTACACTTTATTCTAAATCGTGTCATTTCCTCCAGTAAACGTACACTTTATTCTAAATCGTGTCATTTCCTCAGGTAAACATACACTTTATTCTACATCAGTGTCATTACCTCCGGTAAACATACACTTTATTCTAAATCAGTGTCATTTCCTCCAGTAAACGTACACTTTATTCTAAATCAATGTCATTTCCTCAGGTAAACGTACACTTTATTCTACATCAGTGTCATTTCCTCAGGTAAACTTACACTTTATTCTACATCAGTGTCATTTCCTCAGGTAAACATACATTTTATTCTGTATCAGTGTCATTTCCTCGGGTAAACATACACTTTATTCTAAATCATTGTCATTTCCTCGGGTAAAATACACTTTATTCTAAATCAATGTCATTTCCTCAGGTAAACTTACACTTTATTCTACATCAGTGTCATTTCCTCGGGTAAACGTATACTTTATTCTACATCAGTGTCATTTCCTCGGGTAAACATACACTTTATCCTATATCAGTGTACACCCCCAGTGTCATATCCTGAGGTAAACATACACTTTATCCTATATCAGTGTACACCCCCAGTGTCATATCCCGAGGTAAACATACACTTTATCCTATATCAGTGTACACTCCCATTGTCATTTCCCGAGGTAAACATACACTTTATCCTATATCAGTGTACATCCCCAGTGTCATTTCCTGAGGTAAACATACACTTTATTCTATATCACAGTGTATACCCCATTTTATTTTTTCAGGTAAACATACACTTTATTCACAAAGAGTAGGCAGTAACGTTAATATTTTGTTGCATACATACTTTAGCAGAATACATTATAAAAATTAAATTTGGGTGGTTTTAAATATATTAGCCATATTCTAAGCATGGTACAATCAATAATATATTACTATCTTGAATATGTTTTTTACACCAATGAACTAGCCATTTACTAATTACTTTAAGATTTTTTGTTTTTGTTTTTAAATCTTAACCTATCTCTGTAAACTGAGGTGAGTTTTAAGAACGAAATCCCAAATTCTTTGTTATTTATTTCACAAGACAAACTTGACTCATGCTGTGATAGGTAGATATTAATTTTGGGGTATGAACGGTTACAAGTGACAAAATTTGTTTGTTGACCAGGATGACCGTGTGAGGATCACCAAGAGGATACAGAATGCTGGTACAGAGGTTGTCGAAGCCAAAGCTGGTGCGGTAAGAATTTTGCCATCTCATGACCCACATGCACATTTTGTACCATCTCGCAAGTATGGTAAACTATACTGATGTCGAAAAGAAACTATATTCATAACATTTGAATAATTTGATAAATATTGTTGCTGATAAAAAAGAACCGATTTAGAAACCTTACATACACTTTGCATGTATCACGAAGTACACTGTGACATTTAGATGTTAAACTTCATGATACTTTCTTATTCCACTGTTTATTGGTTTTCTAGAATACAATTTCATGCCATGTAAAGTTCCTTTTGAACATCAGTAAATTCAAAATACATTTGAGCTCAATAAATAAAAAATAAACTTGAAGATGCAGATATTTTAGTTAAAGCGGGGCTTAGTTTTATAATAATCATTTCCAGATTTCAACACTGCTTACAGTCTGTGTTTGTTTGTCCATCCATCTAACCTAATGGCATGATATTAGTTTTAACTAATAGGTATATTTCTTAGCAGTGCAGGCCTTAGATTTCACGGAAATGATTGTTTCTGGTACTGTGTCGGTAAACCGGCCTCGGTGGCGTCGTGGTGAGGCCATCAGTCTACAGGCTGGTAGGTACTGGGTTCGGATCCCAGTCGAGGCATGGGATTTTTAATCCAGATATCGACTCCAAACCCTGAGTGAGTGCTCCGCAAGGCTCAATGGGTAGGTGTAAACCACTTGTACTGACCAGTGATCCATAACTGGTTCAGCAAAGGCCATGGTTTGTGCTATCCTGCCTGTGTTAAGCGCAAATAAAAGATCCCTTGCTGCTAATCGGAAAGAGTAGCCCATGAAGTGGCGACAGTGGGTTTCCTCTCAAAATCTGTGTGGTTCTTAACCATGTCTGACGCCATATAAAAGTAAACAAAATGTGTTGATTGCGTCGTTAAATAAAGCATTTCTTTCTTTCTTTCTTTCTGTGTCGATAAAGTCACAGAACCGAAATTTTGTTTCCCATGATTATTATATCGAGTACAACTATTCAGCAGAACCTAAAACCAGTTCCATGATCACAAGCCATGGAACTGAAAAAGTGTTTCCCTTGAAATTTGAAATCCTATATCCTGCAGTGGTGACATTAATGCACTATTGGTAGTGACATCTGAAAACCGTCCCAGTTAGTGGAGTTGTTACACGTAAGCATGGCTTCTAGAATATGAGAGCCCAACACCCATGGCTAGTATTTGATTTACCATGGGGCTATTAAATGGTTACTCTCTCCATGCCCAAAGGCTATTTAAAAAATATATATATTAGTTGTACACTAAATAAAATTATATTAATTTACTGGGGATACCAAATGAAATAAACAGATACATATTACAGTTATCCATTATAGTGATAATGACTTTTGCAAGCGTTGGATTTTGTTTTTTCTTTCTAGTGTTGTTAGTACAAATTTATATACAGAAGTAGAGACTAGTGGAATTTGACCATGGTGTCTAGCGGAAAAAATTTAAGTTGTTCGAGTGTGTTACGGTTTTTGGTAACTGATATCGTCATCTGTAGTTGTTCATTTTCGTCCCAGGGTTCGGCCACTCTCTCAATGGCGTTTGCTGCAGCAAAGTTTGCCATGGCCATGCTGGAAGCTCTGAATGGTATGGAAGGCAAAGTGGAATGTGCTTACGTCCGATCGGAAGAAACGGAAGCCAAATACTTCGCCACACCAATCTTGTTAGGAGTAAGTAAGACTTCAATAGATTGATGCTCAACTCTTAACAAATAATTAGATTTTTGTTTTCCTTAAAAAGCTTCCTTTGCCAGCTGGTTTAAAAAAAAATTATTGATTGCTTACTAAGCACCGGCAATTTTGTATGCAAAACTCTTGGTCTTAAAAGAAAAAATATCTACTGATGTGTATATGTGATATCTTTATGCATTCTTCTGTTTCTTTGTTGATTGATTAATGATACCTTCAGTTATTGGATGTTGTTTTGTCATCACTATATGTTACGTTTACGGGTGGGGGAGACTAATAATAACAAAATTAATTTAAATGTTTATTGTTCAAGATTTGTGACAAATATCTGTTAATTTTATTTGTAGTTAATAACTTTATTTTATATTATTTACAATGTTTACAATCATTTGATTGCAGAAGAATGGTTTGGAGAAAAATCTTGGACTTGGCAAACTGATAGAATATGAAGTGGGACTTCTTAAAGAAGCAATGCCTGAATTACAGGGAAACATTAAAAAGGGCGAAGACTTTGTTCTCAAGTAGACTTTTAGATGATGTACAGTGTTGTGTTTTTCTGGGGACAAATCTGACATGGAAGACAACTTTGATCTTACCACCAACTGTTTCTCACCTTATTATGGGTGGGCTGCTTTAGCATCAGAATCCGGTTATACAAATGCATACGGTTTATCTTATTTAAGACACGAATGCCAGTTGCGGTGCTTTTTCTTATGCTCACTTGTATAGAAGTTCATATAATCGTTTTTACTTTTGGATGTTACTATGTCCCAGAGTAGAAGGAGTTACACAAATACAAATTTGAGATGGTGAACAGGTTGCGAACTCTGTGCTTCCATGAATCCTAGATTTTGCATCGGAAGCATAACATGAGATAAATGCCAAAACATCTACATTACATAATTTTTATAACCATGGTGGAATCCCAGATTCAATGCCTGGTATATAGTACTAACAGAATAGTAGTTGTAATTAGTGTAATATATTTATGCTTATGGAATGTATACTACTCTCATAACTTGTGAAGGATGTTTTAACCAACTCTCAGCAAACAGTTTTGTACTTGAATATTTTGGTACACTTTTTCTAAATTTATGCATCATGACATTTCTTAATTACTTATTATTTAACATTTTTATTTTATTAAAAGGTGTGATCTAACTTTTTTTAAACAATTGGTCTTGAAAAGTTGATAGTGTATGCACCAACTGGTTGTTTGCCAAAGTTGACAGAAATAAGGGGGGAAATGTGTTCCTGTTTTAAGCAGACATTAGAAGCAACCATGTTCTCAGTCATGAAAGATCAAATCCTAACAGCTCTGTATATGTAATCAATGCACTGGGGTTTCGTTTTTTCATCATTCACTTGTATGTAGCTGCATGTTCCGTGATTGACTGTGTCGTTTATGTTTTAATTAATAAAACTACTGAGTTACAGTTGTGATATAAGGCAGGGGCGTCCCATTCAGCCAGCCTTAATAATGATTTGCCATTCAGCTGATGTCAGATTAGTTTATCTTCGTATCAATCCTGATCATCGACAGCACATGTTGACCAAATAGTAATTCCCTTTGAAAGGATATGAATAAAGCCTATGAATGTACCTGTTAAGTTTGAGCTAACATATTGGCAAAACATCATCAAATTTAGCGATTAATATAGCTTAATTAAATTGTGTTCTTTTTTTCAATTTAAATAATTTGTCATTTCACCCAGTTCCATACACAAGATGAGTGAACTTCTGTAGCAACTAAGTAGCTAGTCTATACTTTATGTCACATTGACCTGGGAATTTTCAGTGGTAAAACTGGTTTTACTGCCCAGAAAAGATCTTAAATGATCCGTTGTTTTTGAGGAATATTGGACAAAAACGTACAATCACATAATGTTGGTTAGAGAAAGCCATGGGTTTTTGTTGCACTTGGATCATCCTGAATACTAATTTATACATACTTTTTCAAAATACTATGAGGGATGCTTTTTGTGGTTTCGATAATCCATCCTGCTGTTGATGAAAAGCTATGAGTGAATGTTATTCATTTAAAATAATTAGAATTTGTGAATAGGGTTATATTAAGTATCAAAATCACTTCCTGTTTATGATTTGATTCTGTCACTATTTAAAAGGCATCCAACCTGTATACATGGAATGTTTACCACAAATGGGTAATAACCATATGGTAACGGGTGCAAAACAAAATTATTATTATCTTGGTATAAATACGTTATAATAAGTTATTAATCAGTAAAGAGGTAGTGTTTTTGGGCCGCCCGACATATTTTAATATTACCTTGTAAATAACTATTACGTGCTGTCGATGAAGGTGGTATTTGTAGACAAGGCTTACATTAAAAGTATGAAACCGTTTTAAGTGTTTGTTTTTCTTTGTACTATGTAATGAAATCAGTTAATAGCACGACGTGCACTATTTGTCTTACACTGTGTTATTAGATCATTCACACCCACCCTTTACCCAATTGTTTCCTAGGAGTGTTATTACTAATGCATAAAAAGCTGTATACGACTCGGAGAACATGCAAATGAGACCATTTGCTAATGAAAAAAAAATATATATTTAAAAAAAAAAAAAACACCCAGCAGTTGTAACACACAGTAGTTTGTGATTTTGCATTGAGGATGACGAGTCAAGATATACCGCGACGCTCTGCTGACTTGTATCCCCGTACCGGCACCCACCCAGAGCGAATTGTAATGACTTGGATAGATGTATGGCCTGCATTGACTTCTTTCTCACTAACCACTAACCACTAACCCACTTCTCTGGACGGAGACCCAGGTAGGTGAAGTTTGCCCAGGACAGTGTGTTTTAACCAAAATTAACCTTGGCACGTTTACAGAGAAACCAAACTCTACCTAGATGGGATGGGAAACTATTAACGTGCCCCTATCCACGAAGGTTCAGGCACGCCTACCACGGATTTAGCCTCTGACTTCGCCAGTGACCAACCTCGGGGGGGGGGGGGGGATTAAGTTTGAAGTGGGCAGGTTTTGGAATAAAGCCATTTAGTGCGGTCAAACGCGAGCGCGGACCGAATAGCAGACACTTCGCAAACTTGAAGTATCACCGAGTGGGAGCCGTGCTCTGATTGGCTAAGTTTCGATTCCTCGGTGAAGCCTGACAAATACCTATGTCTACAAAGACTAACTGCATCCAAAAACATGTCTGGACTCTAACATTTAACCCAAAATAGTTGAGACTGCTCGGCCGAAAAGTTTTAAAGGTGATTTTTGAGCAATTGATCGGGCGCCAAAATAAAATGCGTTAGACTATTTATAAAAAAATAAACATAAGAATTTTGACTCGATCGAAAAATTTAAAGTCTAACTAGCCCAAAAAGGAGGTTGATACCTGTCCTAGCAAAGGTTGGCGTCTAGGGGGATCCGATGTAGCCGGTGGTCTCAAGCTGCGGGAGGAACTGCCGGTAGTCGAGTCTACCTAGAATGGAGTGATATATTCACTAGATGTACATAAAGGTAGTTTAATGGAAGTAGGCTTAAACCAGTGACGGCTGCCTTTCATTGTCACCACTTGAATGTCTTGGTGTAAAATGTCGATTAATGTCTACAAGAATAATGAAGGATGGGAGACCCGTTTGCAAAAAGCTCGTCTCTTCGAAACGTTTAGGAACATCGTTAATGCACCAGAACAGTTTCCAATAAACCGCTTGACTTGGCAGACCGTCGTCAGTATGGACCAGGCGACATTGAGAAGGTGTGATATTTTTGGATGTTACTACCTTCGATTCTGCAAGTCATTTCACCTCAATTGAGCACTACCATTGAGCTACATGCCGCCATCGTTCAGTGACTGGTCGTCTTTGGGCTCGTTTGTAGTTTGCCAATTTACTCTTAGTAACCCAAAACAGAGCCATACATTGCGTAAAATAATGGCGTATTGTGAAAGAGAAACCCAAAATACTTTTTAGCTGGGGTGGGGGTTCTCGTGAATAGTTGTCACACTAGACTACATTGATTAATTAATCATCGGCTATTGGACCCCGTCGGTGGGACTATTTCTCGTTCCACCCAGTGCTCCACAACTGGTATATCAAAAGCTGTGGTATGTACTACCCTGTCTGGAATGGTGCATATAAAAAAAATCCCTTGCTGCTAATCGAAAAGAGTAGCCCATGAAGTGGCGACAGCAGGTTTCCTTTCTCATTATCTGTGTGGTCCTTAACCATATGTTTGACGCCATATAACCGTAAATAAAATGTGTTGAGTGCGTCGTTAAATAAAACATTTCTTTCTTTCTTTCGGCTATTGGATGTCAAACATTAGGTAATTCGAACATGTAGTCGGAGAAAACTTGTTACATTTTTCTTAATGCAGCAAGGGATCTTTTATATGCACCATTCCACAGACAGAATAGCACATACCACGGCCTGATATACTAGTCATGGTGCACTGGCTGCACCAACAAATAGCCCAAATGGGGATCGATCCCAGTCCGACCGCGCATCAGGAGAGCTCTTTACAACTGGGCTACGTCCCGCCCATCCCGTGAATAGATAAAACTCTTAAACAATTTTTAAAAGATATATTATTTTATTGAATGACGATTTCATCTCGACTGAATGCAATTAACTGCAATAATTCAGATCCAGTAACTTTTCAGATAAAAAAAACAATAAAAGGTAAAGACAAAATGCACCCGATATGGTATAGACCTAATATATTGGAATTCCACCATTACAGAAAACAGATGGCGGGGAAGTCGTTAATGGCTATCGGATGGCAAGATAGCGTGGGTTTTATGAGTGTGTTAACCGTCGGGGGTCTAAACAGATGGGGCGACAGTCGTTTTACAGATGGGTTTAATCGTTTTGATGTGTGTGTCAATCATATGTGAGTCAACGGGGAGTGGAAAATTCCACGGCGTTTGAAACGTGCCCATATATGGTCATGGCGTGGGAACACCACGAGTCATCCCAGAACGTTTTCAGACACGTCTTGACCTCGAGATAGCGTGGGGACGCTACCATGGGACCTATACAAAACCCAGATTCAGGACGCTTGCCATTCGCTCAGCGACACTGCTAGAGAGAAGACGTATACCGTTGATGAATGATACTTACGATATATAATATAATAATATATAAAATGGCATCGAGATATAACAATAACAATACAGAGGGCCTTGTCAAAAACTAAGAAAACGAAACGAGATGCAACTAGACCTTGGCGGTAACGTCTACGTCGTGGCTAAACGGTGGAAGGGGGACATTGCCATTCACGTTCGTAAGTTCGACGAGGACCGTGGAAAACATTTTCCAACCAAGAAAGACGTTTCTCTGACGATGAAACAGTGGTTGGAACTGACCACCTTCAAACGAGAATCGAGTGTACCGCAGCATCTCGGTGGGAACGTCTACGTCGAACGTAGTTATGCTGGCGTGGATATTCGTCAGTGGTGGTATTGTGATCAAGAACTGATACCCTCCCGTCGCGGCGTTCGACTGACTACCGAACAGTGGAAAGAGCTACAGAAATGTTTTGACACTATCTACGACTTTGTGCCGGTGTAAACGGAATGCAGGAACAGTTGTCTGACCGGACTTAATCTCCTAGGAATGCAGGTCCTAGGTCTAATATATCTAGGAATGCAAAATTATGTTGGTGTATATAGGAGTTGTCTTTTGTTGTTTACCAAATGTTAAGTTTTTTGGAGTTACCGGTTTTCATATTGTTTTAGAGGGCCGTGTGCAGTTCCAATATGCACTTAAGCCCAGGTGGGCACCTTGTTACGTAATATCTCCACGCAACCGTGGTCGAGCTGTGCCTAATACACACCCAGCCCAGGTGCGGAGGCCATGTGGCCAGTAGTTACGTAATACCTCCGCGAGTGCGATTTTTACAACCGTGATTTTGGCGACTAGGCATCAGCAAGTCTGGCCATCTAAGGAAAATTGTCGTCTTGGTCGCTGTGGAAATATCACTTGTAGGTATTCGGTGCCGCGATGTATCCCCAGGCGATATTCGATTTTATAATAAATAGCTAGGGTTTAGAGATATCGGGGAGAAACATACTGGACGGCCCCGGGGAACGTTAGTCCGGCTGGACTTGGTAATTATATATTTTCTGCTCTGTTGTATAACCTTGATGTGACTTTAAATATTTTAATACTGTATTATACCAATATTATTTAGATGGTGCTGCCGGTCATCTGACGCAGTAAACTGTAGGCTCACTGTTCTAAATAATTATTAAGGCTTAGCCAGTCATCCTAGAGGACCTAGGTAAACTGTAGGTTATTTTCTTTATTGTGATAGGTACCAGTATTAATTCTGTGTTACAAGGTTACTGAATGAGTAGTTAAGGGTTAATTAAAAATTAACCAGTTAGGAATAGAGTTGTAATTCCTTTATTAATTAAGTTCTCCTGGAAGCGTTTCTCAATTATCACACGTATGGGTGTTGTGTCACGGTGAAGTGATTAGCATATTGTGTAAACTTGACACCTAGAGATTAACTAATTAGGTGATCAGTTCTGCGTTGTTATTATTTGTTGTTGTTAATTAACTACTGCGGCAGTACATTTGTCAGCGTAGGTTAATACAGATTCCAAAGTGTATTGTGTTTTTGTTGTGTTTTCTAGTGAACTAAACGTGCTATAATAATATATACTTGATATAAGATCTTATCTCTGATCATACCTAGACGAGCCACGCGGGTATAACTGCCTGTTACAGAGAGATCTAATAGATATACAGTTAGGAGAGATATTTGGACAATCGTGTTTCATTCAGTTATGGGTATTATAGGATCCCCGTGACAATACTTTTGAAAAAAGCAAGATATTCGTCCTATTTCAATATGCTAACAAAAATGTAAGATGACAACAAAAATTCACTCACGTGTCTGATCCACAAGTCTATGACGTAAAACAAAAATTAAGTTGATACTCAAACTTAAAAATATTTTTGACATGGAAGTTTGAACCCACAATAATCTTAAGAGACTCGTACACTTATCCATCACATTACGAGGGAAGGCTGCCAAAACCTGACTTGTTTTTCTCGTGTCTTTCTGGCAGCTCGTGCAAATTGCAGAGCATAATAAACTGACACCTAATTTGCCGGACTAGTATTTCTGTCACTGCTGTAGAAGGAATTTAAGTCCGGTAGGAATACAAGTCCTAGGATAAAACAACTTTAAAATAAACCAGGAATGAAAGTCCGGGTAGGACTATGGTTCCTAAACTATGGAGGTCCGATAGACCTACTGTTCCTAGGAACCGAGGTCCTACGGACCTGCGTTCCTTTTACACCGGAACTGAGAGACATCATACCGTGTCACCAAGATCATCAGACTCTGATCGGTGCCATAGAGTGTTCGGAATGCAACCCGAGATATTAGACGTGTCCAGACATGCTCGGTGACGTCACGGGAAAAACCCAGGACGTGTTTGGACATGCTCAGACATTGTGCATATAAACCTTAGATTTAGAACTGTTCGTCATTTGTCAGTCGACCGTTGTAGAGTGAAGACGTGTGCTCCAGAGATGGCATCGGGATATTCGAGAATGGACAGCAGCAGTAACAGCAGTTGTAGCAGTGGTGACGATGTCTTGGTATGCAAATGTTCCGAAAGACACACCATCAAATGCAAAAGAGTGGCTACCAAACCAGAAAAAAATTACACGGATCAAACGGACGCTGCTCGTGAACCCGATGAAATCATGAATGAAGAACCCATGGATACCCGTGAACCCATGGATGAAAAACTCATGGATCAGACGGATGCTGCTCGAGAATATAAAACAGACTCTGCTCTCTACGATGATGACGCCTACGACGCCGATGACGAATGGGGTGGCCTTTCGAGACAGTACTTGTTCTGTCATAGTACCCAAATGAGAGGATTCTACAGACGACTCTACACATTTGGTCGGTGGCCCCTCCAGATGAGTCACATACCGTGGGAACTTGCCAAGGCCGGTTTCTTCTACATGGGAGACCACGATGCCATCGTCTGTTACTGTTGTGGACTACGCACCTACAGATGGCAGAAGATGGACGATCCAGTGATGAAACATTACAGGCTGTCCCCGAGATGTCCCTACATTGACAATGTATTGAGACATTAAACACGTGTGTGCTACTTTTCGTTTTGTGAAATAAACATGTGAATAACACGTTTTGTTTGTTATTAATAAGGGTGTGTGTGTGTGTGTGTGGACCTGCGTGTGGCCCTGAGTGTGGTCCTGTGGCCTTGCGTGTGGCTCTGGGTGTGGCCCTGAGTGTGGTCTTGTGGCCATGCGTGTGGTCCTGAGTGTAGCCCTGTGACCCTGGGTGTGGCCCTGTGGCCCTAAGAGTGACTCCCGAAAGTGGCCCTGAGCCGTGCATGAGCTATGCTTTGTGATGGGGACACGGGTCATACGTATCACACAAACTTTAATCTTTGTGCGCATGCGAGAAATTATAGAAAGTATAAATAAAAGGGCAATGGGTAACATTGTCATTTGAGATAGAACCTTCAGAGAAGCAACATGTCAGATCAGACAAGTGGACCCGCTTTTACAAGTTGCAAGCCCACGACAAACTTCAGCCACATTTTCCAGTCCAACGTGGTTGGAAAAGTCAGATGATGTACAGCGTGGATCGGTCTAGAACTCTACGAACCCACGTGGAAAAAAGAAAAAGAGGAACAGAACAAGTCCCCGACACCTAAAGTCGTCATGGTCTCCCCAACGCAACAGGTGGTAGAACAAGCCAAGGCCGAGCAGAAACGGAAACGAGAACAGAGTGGCGTGGAACAGAAACAACGAGAGCAGACTGGGCAAAAACGATACAAGCATTTCTGAGAAGACTATAAAAGGGACGTGACAGTTTCAACATCGTCAGTTTACGTCGAACACTTCAACAGTCAACATCATGAATCAGAATTGGTTTATTCCAGAACATGTCATGAACAAAAGATCGTGTCCCGTATGTCCAAAGACTTTTTCAAAACCATCAAATATGCTACGTCATTGGAAGACATTCCATTCAGCTCAACTCCAGGCTCCCATGGCTCCTGCTCCGGCTTCTGCTCCGGCTTCTGCTCCTAGGGCTCCTAGGGCCCCTAGGGCCCCTGCTCCGGCTCCTAGTGCTCCTATAGCTCTGGCTCTGGCTCCAGCTTCGGCTCCGGCTCCTATGGATCCTGCTTTCCTAATCCATCCCTTCACCATGATTGTGTCGGGACCCACGTCGAGTGGAAATTTTTTGTTGTTGTACAATCTGCTAAGGGATGGCAAAATCCACCCGCCTCTCCAGCGCATTATCTGGCTCTACAAACGATGGCAACCCCTCTATGATACTATCAAAATGGTTGCTCGAGTGAAATTTGTTCAAGGCATACCCGAGAATTTGGAAAAGGATCGTTATGTGGATCCCAGAGTCAGAAATCTCATAGTGTTGGATGACCTGATGTCTACAACTGGAAAAGACCCTCGTATCACCGACCTGTTCACAGAAGGAAGTCACCACAGAAACCTCTCGGTGATTGCCATCAACCAGAACCTCTATAACAGCAAGGACCCGACGCAGAGAAGAAACTGTCATTACCTGGCACTGTTCAACAACCCCATCGACAAGCAGCAAGTCCTAACCTTGGCACAGCAGATGTATCCTGGAAATACTCGTCATTTCATGCAACGGTCTGAGGAAGCTACCCACAGGCCCTACGGACATCTCTTGGTGGACTTGAAACTGACCACGCCCGAACAATGGCGCCTTCGAACCTAATGCTTTAGAGACGGGGCCGTCCGAATGGTATAAAAGCACGAACGTAACGGCGAATGTCTCAGAAGAGTTTTAACCACTGGAGAAAGAGCTCTACGTGCAAATCATGCAAAGAAACGCATTTAAAAGAAAACTATCAGGCATACCCGCCTACGAAAGTGACGATGACGAAAAAGAAGATGAGGTAGAGCCCTATCTGAAAAAAGTCAAGAGGATGCAGTCTTGTGATACATGTGGTCTGGTCTTTAAAGACGGGAGTGACTTGCAGCGACATCTGCGATTTAAAACATGAGAGGAGGGAAATGAAGAAGAAGAGCTGTCGTTCGATCTGGAAAACGAAGGCGTACGTCTGATGATCGAGCGTGAATTCGACATCAATCGAAAGCAAGAGGAAACGCTACGAAGAAAAAAACATGTCCCAAGATGCCATCGAAAGAAACCTGAAGACTTTACAATGGAAGTTATTTAAAGACACATACTCTCGCTTCCTGGCCTATATGTATTACTTTGACAAAGGCCCCAACACGAGAAAAATTCTACAGTCTGTGAATCCGAAAAGAGATCCGAGACCTCAGATTCATTCTAAATTAAATCAGTATCGTTCGTGGATCAGCGAATATTTGGACGAACTAGACGACGACGATACCGATGGTGATGATACTGATGATGAGGACGCCGATGAAGAGAAATGAACACTCATAGTATTCACATGTTGCCCCTTCGGGCCTCTCGATGTATCCTAGTGTGTGTCCATTTTATATATATATGTGTAGTTGTTGCCCTTAGGGCCTCTCGATTTAACCCAATGTGTGTCCATTATATATATATATATATATATATATATATATATATATATATATATATATATATATATATATATATATATATATAGTTTTCGCCCTTAAGGCCTATCGATGTAACCCAATGTGTGTCCACTTTATATATGTGTAGTTTGCAATTTGTCATTTATAAATAAAATGAAAAAACCAAACAATTGCTTTTGTTTTTTGTGTGTTTTACTCCATGACTAGATTTGTGATTGAATGTCAGTTGATATTTGTACCAGCTACATTATAGTAGCAAGGGATGGTGCACAGGACAGCACATACCACGGCCCTTGACATACCAGTTGCACTGGTTGAATATAGCCTATTGGACCACCAACGGGGATCGATCCTAGATCGATCACTGTATTTACCCATTTGGTAAAAATTTATATTAAACGGTCAGGGCTGTGCAGTTATTTCCATGATCATAGGTTAGTTTGGAGTGTTGAGTTGCGATTCACGAGTTCTTTCTTCAAAGCAATGGGCTTTTTAAAGCAATGTGTTACACATTCCCTTCTTCACCTACCGATTAAGGCGTCTACACATTCCTTTCTTTTATTAATCATGTTTGTTTTGAAAGCAATCCTTTATTAATGTTTGTAATGGACTGGGGTGTTACGCACATTCCTTTCTTCCCTTACTGGCCACCGAATAAATGTATACTATCCCCACTGTATTTCTTTCTGTCTTTGAAACATATCGGAAATTAAGGTCTTGATTTGTATAATAACATATGTTTTCGTTTAAACTCGACTTTGTAAACTTCAGTGCGTCGTTAAATAAAACATGTCTCTGTAGCGTCAGGGGTATCATATTTCCGCCAGTCAGCCGCAGCGTAGTAAGAAAGTAATATTTGGAAGCGACCCGCGTGTGTTTCTCATTACGTATCTTTAGCAGACGATATTATTTTTGTATTTAGACAGTGGGGATAGTGTAAGGGTGAGAGAGATTATCTGCTCTTACGTTAAATGCCACTACCAACACACCCGTGTTTGTTATTCTTTAAATGGTATATATCGTTTGAGTATACATTAAGTATTTATTTTATAGTGATACATATGTAATATTAATGCTTTGTCAGTTTATGTTTGAAATTACCATCGTGCGATCATTGCGAGATATGAAAGAAGGTCGTATTTCAAAACAACAACAAACTAGCAACCTTCTCATTGGTTAAACTTGTTATGAAGTCTCGGGGGCCATCCTCTACGAATGTCTGGCAATACGAAATAGTCTAATGTATCAAAACACTGTAAAAATAATATGTTGTGTGCCTCTATCCCGTGCGTTAAGGTTTAAGCACGCCCGCACACACACACACACGCCAGCTATCTGTGGCTATCTAAGACAGTGGGGATAGTGCAGTATGTGCTATTCTGTCTGCGGGATGGTGTAGGATCCCTTGCTACAAAAGTACTACATATGTTTGACATCCAATAGCCGATGATTAATAAATCAATGTGCTCTAATGGTGTCGTTAAACTTTTAAAACTGGTGACCAGTTGATACCCGGTGTGACGGAACATGCTTTTATCTTTTCGGCTGTGGCGATATCCATTGTGGTGTGGGCTAGCTCGGCCAACCAATACACACCAGACGCCAGGTGCAGCTTGATTACGTAATACCACCTGGAGATCTGTCTTGTGACCGTGGTTCAACATAGCGAACTGCAGACCGTCAGTCTGGACATCTAAGAAAATAAACCGTCTCTGGGAGATGGGCTCGCGTGTGGAAATAGCACATCATAACGCTAGGTCCCGCGTTGGGCGCGTTTGTTGCCTCCAGGCGTTGTTCACTGTCTCCGGGCCAGTCTGGGGTTTTTGAATAAATAGCTAGGATTTTAGATATCTCGGGGAGAAACATTGGGAACGCTGAAGGGGAACCGACACTGTCCACTGAACGAACTATATCAGTTCAGACCGGACTTGGTAAATATATATTTCTGCTCTGTTGTATAACCTTGATGTGATTGATGTGACTTTAATTATTTTAATACTGTATTATACCAATATTCTTTAGACAGTGTCTCCGGTAATCTTGCAAAAGTAAATTGTAGGCTTCACTGTTCTAATATATTTATAACGAGTATTTGGTAAGATAAAGCTTAGCTGGTAATCCTAGAGGACCTAGGTAAATTGTAGGTTATTGTCTTTATTGTGATATGCACCAGTATTAATTCTGTATTACAAGGTTACTGAATGAGTATTTAAGGGTTAAGTAAAAATTAACCAGTGAGGAATAGAGTTGTAATTCCTTGATTAATTAACTTCCCCTGGCAACGTTCTCCATTATCACACGGGTGTGTGTTGTATCACGGTGAAGTGATTAGAATATTGTGTAAACTAGACACCTAATGATTAACTAATCAAGTGATTAGTTCTGGGTTGTTAATACATCGTTGTTGTTAATTAACTTAACTGCGGCAAGTGCATTTGTCAGCGTTAGTGTTAATACAGCTTCTAAAGTGTTTTGTGTTTTGTTGTGTTTTCTAGTGAACTAAACGTGCTACACACACACACATATATATATATATATATATATATATATATATATATATATATATATATATATATATTTATATTAAGATCTTATCTCTGATTACTCCTAGAGCCGGGCCATTCGGGTAGTAGCCTGCCCGATATAGAGAGATCTAATAGATATACAGTTAGGAGAGGTATTGGGATAATCGTGTTTTATTCAGTTACGGGTATTATAGGATCCCCGTGACAGGATAAAAATTGGGGTGCTCGTCCCGGGGCCTGAAATGGGACATGCATATTGAAAAGTATGGTTTGTAAATGGGAGCTTTATAAAATGTTTTTTATAAATTCACTAGAAGTAGCAACGTTGTTCACTAGAAAAAAGAAAAGTGCGTCATATTTAAACATGGATAAGAATGTGCTGGATACGCTCAGTGTAGTGGAGATAAAGTGGGCGTGTAAGGCCGAATTAGTTGAAATTGCGAGTGAGCGGGAAATTGATTTAACATCAGCTAAAACATTAGGAGATATAAGGACACTTATTATCCAGGAAGTTTTTGGTGATAGGCCTGTTATGGAAGAAAGTGAGATTGTTCCTGAGATAGAGATAAATGAGTTGAGTGTGGAACAACAGTTAGCTTTTAAAAAGCTTGAGTACGAAAGAGAAGAATGTGCATTAGATAGAGAAAGAGAGAGAGAAAGAGAAGAGAGGGATAGAGAAAGAGAAGAGAGGGGTAGAGAAGAGAGAGAGAAAGATAGAGAGAGAGAGAGAAAAAGAAGATAGAGGTAGAGAAGAGAGAGATAGGGATAGAGAATTCCAGTTAGCAAAATTAAAAGTGGAACATGAGTTAAAGTTGAATGCTGAAGAGGTTAGACGAGAGGCAGGAAATGGGTTTAACATGTCGGAGGCTTATAGATCAGTGCCTGTATTTGACGACCAGTAGGTAGATATGTTCTTCCAACTTTTTGAATGGGCCGCCAAGCAGCTAAATAGGCCGCAGTCTAAGTGGACATTGTTAGCCGTGTCTAAGTTTAAGGGGAAGGCTAGCATAGCTTATAATTCAATGAGTGATGAGCGAGCAAGTCAGTACGACCTAGTTAAGTCTGCAGTGTTGAGGGCTTATGAGTTACGACCTGAGAATTATCGTTTACGGTATAGCGAATTGAAGAAAACGCAGGGTCAGTCTTATAGTGAGTTCGTGGCTAAGAAGGCAGGGATGTTTGATAAATGAGTGGTTTCTCATCAGGTAGAGTCATATACCGAGTTACGGGAGTTGTTGATCTTACAGGACATTAAAAATGGATTGCCTGTTAGCTTACGTATTCATTTAGAGGATCGTGATATCAAAAAAATAGAGGAGGCAGGCATAGTGGCAGATGATTACGTGTTAATACACAAAGCTCAGGCAGTACAGGGTAGCTCTATACAACAGGGTGATAAGAAGAAATTTCAGCCATGTTTTTCCCGGGAAAGTAACTATTAGGGAGAGTCATCTAGTTGGTCAGCTAGTCAGGCAAGGAATGCACCTGGTGGGCAAAGTAAGAATAAACCTGCATTATTAGCCAATGCACGACCTTTTCGTCCACATTGCAGTTACTGTAAAAGGGACAACCATCTTGTCGGGGACTGTTTCAAAAGGAAACATGATAATGCACAAGTGGTCGGTTTAGTGAGGTCAGCTCCGTTAGCGAGAGAGTTATTGGATAGTCCCATGGCAGAGAAAGTAAAACCGTATGTGTCCACTGGTATGGTTTGTGATGTGAAGCAAGAGTCCTAAGGCAATATCAATCTATCGGGATACAGGGTGTAGCCAGTCTCTTATAACGTCAGTCTCTTATAACGTCAGATTGTTTAGCCGGTATTGAGAATTAAGATACAGGACGTAGTTTGGCCTTAACCTCGGTTACTGGAGAAAATATTGTTGTCCGGTTACATAACGTTTTCTTGTGTTCGAAGTTTGTGACGGGACCAGTTGTTATGGGTGTTGTGAAGGACTTGCCTTTTGAAAACATAGAAGTTTTGTTGGGTAACGATTTGACTAGTCAGTGTTGCCAGCCGCAAGGTGACCAATTGTTAATTGAAGACAGCCCTTTACAAATAGAAAAGTGTGAGGTTGATGAGATTAGATATCCTGCATGTGTAATGACTAGGGCTATGGCCAGAAGGGTAGTACGAGATCCAGAGGATAATTGTGATTTGTCTGATACGTGTGTGAGCCATGAAATTGGAGTGGATGAGGTTACCAGTAAAATGGTAGATAAGTCAACTGATGAACTAAATGTGGTGGAACCTGTTGACCTCCCGCAGAGTATAAATGAACCAGTTGTGTTTGATAGAGGGGCCTTACCTTGTAATAGACAAGAGTTAATCCTAGAGCAGGGGGCTGATCCAAATTTGTTGGCAGCTCGTACTACATTGTTAACTGAGGGTGAGATGGAGGATCAGATGTCAGGTTATTATATGGACAAGGGAGTATTAATGAATTGCCTAATAGTGAGGAAGGTGTGACAAGATGTAGAATTGTGGTGCCCTCTAAGAGTAGTATTAGGGCCTGCCGGGCCTCATGACCTACTTTCCGTGACCTTGACCTTGATGACGTCACGCGACCTCGTCCTACTGGCCCTGACCTACTTAGACTGGCCTTGACCTTGATGACGTCACGGACTACTGTGTCGTGTGCAACGTCCTACTGACCCGGCCCTGACCTACTTAGACCGGCCCCTGACCTACTTAGAACGGCCCCTGACCTACCTAGACTGACACGAAAGAGTATAAAAAGGCTAGATACGGTTTCATTATCATTCGCTCGCCGAAAACGACCACATCTACTACGTCATTGTTATTCGTTTGTGATATTTCGTCATTGTTAGAAGAAGATTCATTTGGATCATTGTGAGAGATTTTGTCACTGTTAGAAATCGACTGGATCAAGACTTGAAAATAGTAAGTTAATTTTCTTATACTGATTTAGTTTGAAGATCTATGTGTTTGCAGTGGTGGACAAATATAACGTTTTAACAAATGGTACTTTTTGAAAATCGTTCTTTCTTCAAATAAATAACAATTTTACATTGAAAGTGTTCTAAACACGGAAGCAGTTGTTCTTGTATGCAACGTCATTCAAAAACTGACGTCATTCAAACATTATAAACGTGTTATACTCTCACCCTTGTTGAGTCGTTGTCTCTATTAAGTCGTGTCATTTCACCTCTTTTTAAAGTACCTACCGTTTGTTTACGTTCTAAGTCTCACAGTAAGATGTGTAGACAGTCAAATAGCTAAGAAATTTTTATGTATATCCAATTATTTGTTACCTTAAAAAATAGCTTTTTTTGTACACAGGAACCAAAATAGGTCAAAAACACATGACCCGTATGACAATTAAAACATTTGTAGTTTTCGTAATTTATGGCGATCATGCCCAAAATATCTATCGAAGTGTCGTCTGCATGTTTATTTTTACGCATTAGTGAGTGACGTCAGTAAAAATGTAAGGTCACACGTCAATCGTTTTTTCATGCAAGCAAATAAGGGCGCTAAAATTTGAAAACGTAAACTAAGATGTAGATCAATACAATTAGAAATAATCAAACCTATTTAAAAAAAACAAAAAAGAAGTTTGTCCCACCTTATCTTGCAAGCAATATTTTTTAAACACCGTGTAGCAATCTGCTGACCGCTAAATCAATCATGTTTTTTCATAAAAACAGTTTTTTTTTTATTGATTTCTTTAAGATATAAATTCAACCAAGCAAATTGCAGCTATATACTTTGTTTTTATAACGTTTTACGCTTCTATTCTTGAACATAGTAAATAACACGAATCGTGTTTTTTTCGTTTAGTGGGCGGGGGTAGACCGATTGTAAGCACGTGTGTACTTTTGATTACATCAAATATGTATATTTTTCTGCATTGTTGGTTCAAGTAACAATTAAATTTGATTAAATAATTATAATAAATTTACAAAGCAGTTTAAAAATATATTAATACAATTATTAAGTACCTTGACTTACCAGGGTCCCATGCTAAAATGGTATTCGATACTGATAAGACAACACCGTTTACGTGTCAGTTTAATACTTCAACAAAATAATTTAAAGTTAACATATAAACATGGGATAATGATCGAACACAAAATGATAGTGAGCGCAATGACTGTCAACGTCATTCAGTACTTCGACAGCACCCCTCTGGTTGCACACCCCAGGGATCCGTCTCTGACTGCTATCAGTGCTAAGCGTGTCACATGTTATACTTTGTAACAGTTCATTGAAACAATCCCCTTTCATAGTGTTCATATAAAAAAAAATGTTTTACATTCAGTAGATTGTGATATTGAAATAAAAGAATGACAAGCAATATTAATAATTTAAAATATCAATTTAAAATATATACTCAAGGGACTAGTGTTTTTAAGGTGTAATATATGAAATATTTAAAATTATTATTACTGATGTCGATGACGTAAAGTTCACACACACGTATAGTTCAGGTGACAATGTAAATAAGCACGTATATAAATATTAACCTTGTGATCGGAAATTTCTAAGCAATTGCTCGTCACACAAATAAACATGTATATCTGACAGATATCTGTATTTACACTATCGCATGAACATAATGTACTATTTTATGCGAAACAACACTAGGTCTGATGTATGACAAAACCTTTGACCTAATCTAAAAACGTATCTCTGCACACTACGAGCCAGTAGGGGTGCCAATGGGTTATTTTTAAATGTTACAAAAATAATTCCTGGGGTCTTTGCTCAATAATGCCCCTCAATATTGACCTAAAAGTACCCCCCTCTCCCATAGGCCTGTATTTTGTATTTTTTTAGATGGATCGCTTTGTCATCAACGCCACGGTGGATTCTTTCACGAGCAGCGACGACTTGCTTGCCTGGGCTAAGCAATATGGGCTGGAAAACGACGAATACGTGAATTTAAAACTCATAGAGCTACTATGTCAGGAAATTAAACAATCTGAAGAAGCCGCTGCGATGGAGATGGAACAATCAGAAGAAGCCACTGCGTTGGAGACTCCCCCTGTCCCCGAGGTCGAAGACTTATGGTCTCCCTTAACACCTGAGGAATACGAGGAATTGATCAAACTGTGTGACGAACACTGGAATCCATCCTATGACGAACTGGCAAGGATTTGTATTGACGACGGGGAATGGCAACCAGAAGAAGAACCTATGGTTACCTCTGAAGAAGCCGACGACGTTAAACAGGGAAAAGGTCTGCCATGTTCGTTTTGTAATGCCACGTTCAGAAGAATGCCCGATCTATTGAAGCATAGACTACAGTGTGCACAGAGACCATCGTCGCCACCACTACCATCTACATCGTCAGAGCCGCCATTGAAACGCCAGCGTACCATCAATCAAGTGGGAGGGATCGGTCCTGTTGCTGCTGCTACCGCTCCAGTAACCACTGAAACACCATCTACTCCCTACACGTTTACAAAGAAAGGTACGAGGACGCACAAGAAAACATCGGCAGTCGACACGACCTACGACATAAAGTTTGACGAGCAGTGGAAAGGGAAAAAACTCAAAGATTTACACCACGATTTGTATGGCATGTTTGAAGACGTTCTCAAAGAAGCCACCATCGATCTACAAGACAGCGACCTTGGACGTGTGATCGTCCATCACGATGCCCTGAATTCACCGATCGTCGTACCCCTACAACCGCTATCCGAACTGAATGCTGACGTCATCTTGGGACACATCGAGAAAGTACTCCAGAGCAACGAAGATTTACCACTGGACACATCTTTCAGCATTCAAGTCGGTACCATACAAATCCCGAGAGGCGGAAGATCAGCCACCAACCTAACTGTTCTGACAGGCCCAAACAACTCGGTGCACATAAAGCAGTCATTGGTGGAAATCGTGAATGACGACGATTTGTGCATGTCCCGTGCTATCGGTGTTGCCTGGGCCAAACTGAACTGCATCTCGAGCAAAGATTGGCAAGACCTCGTGGGTGGTCCTTACCCCCAGACGCCGCTCATCGACTTGATCATGCATCACAAGAAATGTCCAATATCATATTTCAAACACTTAAGGAATAAGAATCGCCGAGAGCAGAAGACGTTGGCACTGAAACTGTGTGAACTGGCAGGAGTACCCACCAATCGTCCATGCAGTTTGAATGACATTCCTGCCTTTGAACAAGTCTTGGGATGCCAAATCCTCGTGGTCAGTGCCGAACTGGGTAATAAATTCCTCCGAGTGGGTGACCAGACGTCACAGGCACCCAGACTCTTTCTATATTTTGTGGAGCAGCCAACACCCCATTTTCACGCCATTGTGAAGATCACTGGATTTTTTTCGGCGTCCTACTTTTGTCAACATTGTTTGAAACCATACAACGACAAGAAAAATCATTCCTGTTCTTTGACCTGCATCGTGTGTCATAGCCAAAACTGTCCCGAAACCGAAGTCCAGATGTCGTGTCGTCACTGTCACGTGACCTGTCGATCGCCGGAATGCTTTCAACGTCACAAGCAACAAAAGCAAGACAACAAAGGACGCACCATCCCCTCCAAGTGTGAGAGTTTTTGGAAATGTACCATCTGCAAAAAGATGCTCGACAGAAGCGAGAGGGATCCTAAACTCCACACCTGCGGGGAATGGAAATGCCCCTGCTGTAACAACTATGTGGACCACGATCATCTTTGCTACCAGCCTCCAAAAGAAATCAACGACGCCCATACCAAGTTGATCTTTTACGATTTCGAATGCCGCCAGGATGAATTACTTCAATGTCAGGAAGGTTACCTGCCTAGTGGAGTCTGCCTAACCTGTGCAGGAGACAACTGTAGTCATCAGTCTCGGTGTCAACATTGCCAGCAATCGTGGTGTGGCAAACAACAACACGTGCCAAACTACCTGGTGGCACAGACGGCCTGTGAAGTGTGCAAACACGAACCAGTCACAGAAACATCCAAATGTCATGCATGCGGGTCAAGGTGTCCATGCTGTAACAAACGAGACAAGAAGAAGAATTACCTGAAGGAACCATGTGAGCAGACCTGTGGATTTCGTCAAGTCATCTTTCAGGGTGATGGAACCCACATTCGGTTTTGCCAGTGGCTGTTCCAAGACGACCACAAAGATGTCACGGCTATCGCCCATAATAACAAGGCCTACGATGCCTACTTTCTTCTGGAATACATGATTGACCAGTCGATGTATCCACAAAAAATCATTTACAATGGATCAAAAATCATGTACCTGCAAGTGGAGAGAGGACTTAACATCAGGATTATTGACAGTTTGAATTTTCTCCCCATGAAACTGGCGGCTTTCCCCAAGGCATTTGGTTTGACAGAACTGAAGAAGGGATACTTTCCCCATTATTTTAACACCCTAGGAAACCAGAATTACCGTGGACCGTTTCCCGAACCAAACATGTATGGTGTCAATTATATGGGGTCCAAGGAGAGATCAACATTTCTTAAGTGGCATACTGAGCAGCAGGGAATGTTCGACTTTCAGAAAGAGATGAGGGAATACTGTGTCTCTGACGTCGCTGTTCTCAGAGAAGCCTGCTTAAAATTTCAAGCTCTGATGCTGGAAGCCACTGGTGAAAAACAGATCGACCTCGATACCAAAGCGGTCACCTACATCAATGGCATCGATCCGTTTGCCCAGTACATCACCATTGCCTCGGTATGTATGGGCATCTTTCAGAGCAAATTTCTCAAGAAACATCAGCATGTCAAACTTACAGACGCCCAGGAAATCACAGACTGGATGACGGTCAGAGAGGATGGATCCATCAAGGTGAAACCTGATTTATGGCTGACGGAAGAAGAGTTGAGAGATCGTGGGATGACCATCGTCGAGTCTGAAACTGTACCCAGTCCTATAGCTCAAGTGCCAAGTGAGGGGTACATCCAAAAAGATCAATTCAGCAGAGTGTCCATCCAGTGGTTGGAATGGGTTCAACACCGAAATCAAGACAAGTACCAGATCCAGCATGCACTCAATGGAGGGGAACATCAGGTACCAGGAACTCATTACCGACTGGATGGTTTCTGTGCTAAGACGAACACGGCCTTTGAGTTCCATGGCTGCTTGTGGCACGGCTGTCGACACTGTTTCCCACACGAGCGTTCTAACACCATCCATCCTAGAACCAGTCAATCCATTGAAGAACTGTACGCCCTAACCTGTAGAAAGAGAGAAGAACTGAAACTGAAAGGATACAAAGTCATCGAAATCTGGGAACACGAGTTTAACCATCTTCAGAAATCCAACCCAGAGCTGAAGCAGTTTGTGAACTCTTTGGATCTTCAAGACCGGTTAAATCCCAGAGATTCATTCTTTGGAGGAAGAACGAATGCCAGCACGTTACACTATAAAGTCAAAGAAGGGGAAGAAGTCAAGTACGTGGATTTCACATCTCTGTATCCGTGGGTCAACAAATATTGCCAGTATCCCGTAGGACATCCTGAAATCATACACAAGGATTTCAAGCCACTGGATCAATACTTTGGAATCGCCAAGGTGAAAGTTGCCCCTCCTAGAAAACTCTACCATCCTGTTCTGCCTTACCGTTCCAATGGAAAACTCAAATTTCCTTTGTGCAGAACCTGTTCGGATCAGGAACTACAAACACCATGCCATCATTCGGATGAAGAGAGGAACATCACTGGAACCTGGTGCATACCAGAAATTCTTAAAGCCATGGAAAAGGGGTACCAAGTCATCACAGTGTACGAGGTCTACCACTGGCCTGAAACAACCCAGTACAATCCAACGACACGTGACGGTGGTCTCTTTGCCGAGTACATCAACACCTTTCTCAAGCTAAAACAAGAAGCCAGTGGATGGCCCGAATGGTGTTTGACAGATGAAGATAAAGACCAATACATCAGGCAATACAGAGACAAAGAGGGCGTACAGCTGGATAAAGATAAAATCACAAAGAATCCGGGACTTCGTTCACTGGCCAAGCTGTGTCTGAACAGTTTCTGGGGGAAGTATGGTCAACGTCTGAACATGAAACAGTCTGCCTTCATCCACGAAAGCAATGCAGACGTTTTCTTCCAGATGTTGGCAGATCCCACCAAAGAAGTTATCGATTTCCACGTGTTGACAGAAACCATTTTGCAGCTCGAATACCAACACAAATCCACCTTCATCCCAGAAGATTTAAAAACCAACGTTTTTCTGGCGACCTTTACCACTTCCTGGGCGAGATTGAAGTTATACAGTGTGTTGGAACAGCTGGACGAAAATGTGTTGTACTACGACACGGACTCGGTCATTTTCGTGGCAAGGCCTGGAGACTATCAGCCCCCTCTGGGAGATTATCTTGGTGAATTGACTGACGAATTGGATGGTCAGTTCATCACCGAATTTGTCAGTGGAGGTCCCAAAATTATGGCTACAGAACCAATAAAGGCTCAGAAGTGTGCAAGGTGCGAGGTTTTTCCTTAAACTATGCCAATGCACAGCTCATCAACTTTGAAGCTATCCGCGAGATAGTTTTGTCACCCACCAGAGATGCTACCCTGACCGTGACGAACCCATCCAAAATTTCAAGAGAAAAAAGGAAGAGAAAAATTTACAACAAAGTGGAAGAGAAAAGGTACAAGATAGTGTACACCAAGCGTGTCATTCAAGACAATTTGGACACTCTTCCTTATGGCTATTAAGGTTCTGTATGAATCATCAAATTCGGTATGAAACATCAAACTTGGTATTTTTCCTCCATTTCAAATTATGTAACATCAAACTTGGTATTTATCTCCCAAAATCAAACTTGGTATTAGTCTCCACACGGTAACTTTTTTTTTTATCGGACTTTGTTTGAGTGCAGTTCAAATTCACTTTTGTATTTTTTTTAAATAGTCCGATACATTTGTGATTTATGGAGTCAATACTCCGTTATTTTAGGCCAGCAATTCAAAATTTGTGTAGAAGTAATCTAAATTCTCCATGCATTATCCCACTCTCCACTCACCTCTTGGACACAAACAAGTTGTGTTTAAGGGGGAAGCTGCAAATTAATGTTTTGGATTAAAAAAAAATTTACAATCACAGGTATAGTTCATCAAACTTGTTCCTCAAAATCAAACTCGGTATGAAACATCAAACTTGGTATATTCCCTCCACTACATTCTCCATAAAAACATCAAATTTGGTATATCTTGTTTGAATCTCTCCGACCTCCACGTGGTAAACAAGGGGCAACAGGGACTTTTATATCTCTGGCAAACAGGAGAGAAATATCATAGGATACATTTAGATGTTAGAGGGCCACGTCAGGGCCACCTCAGGGCCACGTCAGGGCCACATCAGGGCCACGTCAGGGCCACGTCAGGGCCACTCAGGGCCACTCAGGGCCACGTCAGGGCCACGCCAGGGCCACGCCAGGGCCACTCAGGGCCACGTCAGGGCCACGTCAGGGCCACGTCAGGGCCACATCAGGGCCACGTCAGGGCCACGTCAGGGCCACGTCAGGGCCACGTCAGGGCCACGTCAGGGCCACGTCAGGGCCACACCAGGGCCACACCAGGGCCACTCAGGGCCACACAGGGCCACACCAGGGCCACACAGGGCCACGTCAGGGCCACAGTCAGGGCCACATCAGGGCCACACAGGGCCACACCAGGGCCACTCAGGGCCACACAGGGCCACATCAGGGCCACGTCAGGGCCACGTCAGGGCCACACAGGGCCACGTCAGGGCCACTCAGGGCCACACAGGGCCACAGGGCCAGGGCCACATCAGGGCCACTCAGGGCCACACCAGGGCCACTCAGGGCCACACCAGGGCCACATCAGGGCCACGTCAGGGCCACATCAGGGCCACACAGGGCCACACAGGGCCACTCAGGGCCACGTCAGGGCCACTCAGGGCAGGGCCACGTCAGGGCCAAGGGCCACTCAGGGCCACATCAGGGCCACATCAGGGCCACGTCAGGGCCACTCAGGGCCACTCAGGGCCACGTCAGGGCCACGCCAGGGCCACTCAGGGCCACGCCAGGGCCACTCAGGGCCACTCAGGGCCACGTTAGGGCCACGCCAGGGCCACGTCAGGGCCAAGCCAGGGCCACTCAGGGCCACTCAGGGCCACGTCAGGGCCACATAGGGCCACGTCAGGGCCACTCAGGGCCACGTCAGGGCCACGCCAGGGCCACGTCAGGGCCACTCTATAAAAATAGTTGTGATTTGCAAAGTAGTTTAGTTTAATAGATACATTTGTCGCTATGGGTCGTGTCAGAAAAGATTGTCCCGTGCCTGGATGTCAGGCCAAGAATTTGTTGAGACTTCCTAACCATCTGTCTCAAGTACACCATTTGGAAAACAGAGTATCATGGTTGACAAAAGAGACATTCGAAGCAGTGAAACCCACGTTACCCAAGAGTGCCATTTCGTGGAGTCCCGAAGCAGTGGTGGATCCCACACGTCCTTGGTGGGAAACACAGAGTTTGACACCATTTGAACCTTGCTCGAGTATGTGTGTATCAGGCCCAACGGGTGCTGGAAAGACTCAGTGGGTATACAGACTTCTGAAGAACCTGAATGGCATGTACGTCAAAGACCCTCCAAAGAAAATCATGTATTGCTATGGCGTGTACCAGACACTTTACGACGAAATGGAAAAGACTGTAGCTAACCTAATGTTTCATTCGGGGTTACCCACGCAGACAGAAATAGAAGAATTTGCCGACGGACAACATGGACTTATCATTTTGGATGACTTGATGAATCACGTACTAGAGCACAAAGACATAGAGCTACTGTTTACACAAGGATGTCATCACAGAAGACTGAGTGTCGTATTCATTACCCAAAACCTCTATGGACAGGGAAAGTCTGCCAGAACCATTGCTCTCAACACCTGGTATCTTGTCCTCTTTAAAAATGTGAGAGATACATCACAGATCATGACGCTGGGCCGTCAGTTGTTTCCTGGCCGTGCTGATGTTTTGGTAGAAGCATACAGGGATGCCATGAAGACCCCTTTTAATTATTTGGTGGTGGACATGTCGCCCCATGGTGATGATAAGCTGAGACTGAGAACTCGGATATTTCCCAATGAAGACTCCATCGTCTACGTCCCGAGAGTATAAATAGCAGCCCATTTTTAAAGCCACGTCAAAATGTCTCAAGTCATCAAGGAGAACCTGATGTTCTTACAGTTCTTGCTGTCTGGCAAATCGACAAAACAGAAAAGTCTGCTGTTGAAACATATAACCAAGGATCAGTTGAAAACCCTGACATTCATCATTGCCAACATATTGCATAGTGACGTTCCACTCTCTAAACAGGCGTTTGAAAAGTTGAAGAAACACAAAAACGTATTACGTGTGTTGGGTGACAAAACGGTTTCTATCAAGAAGAAGAAACAAGTGTTAAGAGCTGGTATCATCGTGCTCGTGCTACAGAGTATAGCACCCTTGTTAAAAACTGCATGATGCAACACGTGGCCAAAAACATTCTGGTGCCTGAAGAAAAATATATACGACTATTAAAAGGACAAGTGATGGATGCAACACAACCCAAACAAATTCAAGATGGAAAAGGGCAAACACCTCCTACAGTGTACAAACCCGTGGCTGTTGTGAAGACAATGGACCCAAAGAAGATGCTGACCCCAGAGAAATCAATAAAGATGGAAGCAAGCATACAGAAGCGGCCACCAGGAATACCACCGAGACTGATGACTGCAGTTGTCTCCTGCACAGGTTAGGCAGACTCCACTAGGCAGGTAACCTTCCTGACATTGAAGTAATTCATCCTGGCGGCATTCGAAGTCGTAAAAAATGAATTTTGTGTGGGCGTCGTTGATTTCTTTGGGAGGCTGGTAGCAAAGATGACCTTAGTCTACATAGTTGTTACAGCAAGGACATTTCCATTCCCCACAGGTGTGCAGTTTAGGATCCCTCTCGCTTCTGTCGAGCATTTTTTTGCAGATGGTACATTTCCAAAAACTCTCACACTTGGAGGGGATGGTGCGTCCTTTGTTGTCTTGCTTTTGTTGTTTGTGACGTTGAAAGCATTCCGGCGATCGACAGGTCACGTGACAGTGGCGGCACGACATCTGGACGTCGGTTTCGGGACAGTTCTGACTGTGACATACGATGCAGGTCAAAGAACAGGAATGGTGTGTCTTGTCGTTGTATGGTTTCAAACAATGTTGGCAAAAGTAGGACGCCGAAAAAAATCCAGTGATCTTCACAATGGCGTGAAAATGAGGTGTTGGCTGCTCCACAAAATATAGAAAGAGTCTGGGTGCCTGTGACGTCTGGTCACCCACTCGGAGGAATTTATTACCCAGTTCGGCACTGACCACGAGGATCTGGCATCCCAAGACTTGTTCAAAGGCAGGAATGTCATTCAAACTGCATGGACGATTGGTGGGTACTCCTGCCAGTGCACACAGTTTCAGAGCCAACGTCTTCTGTTCTCGGCGATTCCTCTTCCTTACATTGTCATAAAATGATTGAGGGCATTTCTTGTGATGTATGATCAAGTCGATGAGCGGTGTCTTGAGGTAAGGACCACCCACGAGCTCTTGCCAGTCTTTGCTCGAGATGCAGTTCAGTTTGGCCCAGGCAACACCGATAGCACGGGACATGCACAAATCGTCGTCATTCACGATTTCGACTAGTGATCTTTTCATGTGAACCGAATTGTCAGGTCCATTGAGATTGGTCAGTGTGACGTCAGATCTTCCGCCTCTCGGGATTTGTATGGTACCGACTTGAATGCTGAACGATGTGTCCAGTGGTAAATCTTCGTTGCTCTGGAGTACTTTCTCGATGTGTCCCAAGATGACGTCAGCATTCAGTTCGGATAGCGGTTGTAGGGGTACGACGATCGGTGAATTCAGGGCATCGTGATGGACGATCACACGTCCAAGGTCGCTGCCTTGTAGATCGATGGTGGCTTCTTTGAGAACGTCTTCAAACATGGCATACAAATCGTGGTGTAAATCTTTGAGTTTTTTCCCTTTCCACTGCTCGTCAAACTTTATGTCGTAGGTCGTGTCGACTGCCGATGTTTTCTTGTGCGTCCTCGTACCTTTCTTTGTAAACGTGTAGGGAGTAGATGGTGTTTCAGTGGTTACTGGAGCGGTAGCAGCAGCAACAGGACCGATCCCTCCCACTTGATTGATGGTACGCTGGCGTTTCAATGGCGGCTCTGACGATGTAGATGGTAGTGGTGGCGACGATGGTCTCTGTGCACACTGTAGTCTATGCTTCAATAGATCGGGCATTCTTCTGAACGTGGCATTGCAAAACGAACATGGCAGACCTTTTCCCTGTTTAACGTCGTCGTCGTCTTTAGTAGTAACCATAGGTTCTTCTTCTGGTTGCCATTCCCCGTCGTCAATACAAATCCTTGCCAGTTCGTCATAGGATGGATTCCAGTGTTCGTCACACAGTTTGATCAATTCCTCGTATTCCTCAGGTGTTAAGGGAGACCATAAGTCTTCGACCTCGGGGACAGGGGGAGTCTCCAACGCTTCTTCTGATTGTTCCATCTCCATCGCAGCGGCTTCTTCAGATTGTTTAATTTCCTGACATAGTAGCTCTATGAGTTTTAAATTCACGTATTCGTCGTTTTCCAGCCCATATTGCTTAGCCCAGGCAAGCAAGTCGTCGCTGCTCGTGAAAGAATCCACCGTGGCGTTGATGACAAAGCGATCCATCTAAAAAAGCAAAATACAGGCCTATGGGAGAGGGGGGTACTTTTAGGTCAATATTGAGGGGCATTATTGAGCAAAGACCCCAGGAATTATTTTTGTAACATTTAAAAATAACCCATTGGCACCCCTACTGGCTCGTAGTGTGCAGAGATACGTTTTTAGATTAGGTCAAAGGTGTTGTCATACATCAGACCTAGTGTTGTTTCGCATAAAATAGTACATTACGTTCATGCGATAGTGTAAATACAGATATCTGTCAGATATACATGTTTATTTGTGTGACGAGCAATTGCTTAGAAATTTCCGATCACAAGGTTAATATTTATGTACGTGCTTATTTACATTGTCACCTGAACTATACGTGTGTGTGAACGTCATCGACATCAGTAATAATAATTTTTAATATTTCATATATTATACCTTAAAAAAACACTAGTCTTGAGTATATATTTTAAATTGATATTTTAAATTATTAATATTGCTCAATATCACAATCTACTGAATGTAAAACATTTTTTTTGTATATGAACACAATGAAAGGGGATTGTTTCAATGAACTGTTACAAAGTATAACATGTGACACGCTTAGCACTGATAGCAGTCAGAGACGGATCCCTGGGGTGTGCAACCTGAGGGGTGCTGTCGAAGTACTGTCTTTTTTGGAGGGAGAGGCCCCTGGTCACAGGGACCATGGTTTACTCGAATTTATTATAATATTGTAGGGTATCACAGGAAGTTTTTATTTTATTTATAAATAATTTGTCCCCTCCTAGTTGCTGCTTGGAAAGTGTAATTATGAAGAAAACAATTCTCATTGGGTCAGGGAGATTCAAGGTTTCTAGGTCACTGACCTAGTTCTTCAGTAGGTTACTGGAACAGTGATGGGTATAAATTCAAACACATTTTTTGTTACAACAGATCAAGATGGACACCATCAATGATAATGCGTAAGTTTAAAAATTATTTATGATATATACATTTTGATAAACTAATATATAAAGAAATATTTACTGCTTTGATTCTTTTTTTTTGGGGCAAAATGTTAGTTAAATCATGTCAAATGTATCATTTTAAAATCAGTAATGTTTGGTTTCAAATTATTTTTACATCAAAAGTTCACTTTAAAAAATCCCATTCACGATAAAACTAAATGTCTTTTCTCTTTTTCAGAATAGATCAGTTTGATTTAGAAAGTCTCCTGGACCAGTGGAGGTAAGATTATTTTATAGCTCACTATCGTCCTAGTTGATTTTTTTTTAAATTTCACCATGTTTTATGTTCCACACGGCGATGTTCGAAAGGTTACAATATACACAGCTTTGATCAATGCTTGTATTTTTATGTAAATTTTTGTATATTTCCAGTGACGAATATTATGTGGCGTTAGCCACCACCACCACCACCGCCTCCACCACCACCACCACCACCACCACCACCACCACCGCCACCACCACCACCGCCTCCACCACCCTCACTGCCGCAGCCACTGGCACATACCCTACACTGAGGGGTCTGCTAAACCCCCCACAAAACACTGATATGTAAGTATGTTTACTAAAACACACACTACCTGACTGTTCTTGTAAAACCGTGCTGTTTTATTTTTTGTTGTCTTTCATATAATTAAGATCCAGTGGATGATATTTGTCATAGGAACGTCCGAATTAATCTGAGTGGGTGAGGGGATGTTCTCTATACCACTACAATGTCTAGACATGATTTTATAAAATGGTATTAAACTGAGTATCGTGCAATTATTATATATATATATTAAGCTTTTCAGGAATATTAACTTTTTTTGAGAGCATCACATTTGAAAAACTATTTCTTTTTTTCCAGGGACAGAAGACAAATCATGAAGGAATTGGACAATTTAATTCTAAAAATTGAGGAAATAAAAAAAAATAAAAAAAAATAACAGGTCTATGGGTATGATGCCTTGTCAATGACACTAATCAGGGCACATTCGCATATATTTGTTATTAACAATTCGACTGAACCACCTTTACGTGATCTACGATTCGCCCGCTATCCTGTCAACGTATTATTTGCAAGGTCAACGCTCTAGATTAAACACATATTTTTTTCAGGAAATAAGTGTATGATTTAAAAATATGTATTCAAATATAATACTCACTATATATATATTGTAGTAATATCCATATTTTTAAAACTGTATTGATCTTAGTTTACGTTTAGTTAGCGCCCATATTTGCGTGCATAAAAAAACGATTGACGTGTGACCTCACATTTTTACTGACGTCACTCACTAATGCATAAAAATAAGCATGCAGACGACACTTCGATAGATATTTTGGGCATGATCGCCATAAATTACGAAAACTACAAATGTTTTAATTGTCATACGGGTCATGTGTTTTTGACCTATTTTGGTTCCTGTGTAGAAAAGCTATTTTTTAAGGTAACAAATAATTGGATATACATAAAAATTTCGTAGCTATTTGACTGTCTACACATCTTACAGACTTAGAACGTAAACAAACGGTAGGTACTTTAAAAAGAGGTGAAATGACACGACTTAATAGAGACAACGACTCAACAGGGGTGAGAGTATAACACGTTTATAATGTTTGAATGACGTCAGTCTTTGAATGACGTTGCATACAAGAACAACTGCTTCCGTGTTTAGAACACTTTCAATGTAAAATTGTTATTTATTTCACCGTGTTTGAAGAAAGAACGATTTTCAAAAAGTATCATTTGTTAAAACGTTGTCCACCACTGCAAACACATAGATCTTCAAACTAAATCAGTATAAGAAAATTAACTTACTATTTTCAAGTCTTGATCCAGTCGATTTCTAACAGTGACAAAATCTCTCACAATGATCCAAACGAATCTTCTTCTAACAATGACGAAATATCTCAAACGAATAACAATGACGTAGTAGATGTGGTCGTTTTCGGCGAGCGAATGATAATGAAACCGTATCTAGCCTTTTTATACTCTTTCGTGTTAGTCTAAGTAGGTCAGGGGCCGGTCTAAGTAGGTCAGGGGCCGGTCTAAGTAGGTCAGGGGCCGGGGTCAGTAGGACGTTGCACACGGCACAGTAGGCCAGTCTAAGTAGGTCACGGTCAGTCTAAGTAGGTCAGGGCCAGTAGGACGTTGCACACGGTACAGTAGTCCGTGACGTCATCAAGGCCAGTCTAAGTAGGTCAGGGCCACGGAAAGTAGGTCATGGGGCTATACAGGACGAGGTCACGGCACAAGGCCGTGACGTCATCAAGGTCAAGGTCACGGAAAGTAGGTCATGACCCCATATAGGCCCCCCTACTACTCCCGCTACATCTTAACATGTGGTAATTCTGACACGTAGTCACCAGAGGAAACCCGCTACATCTTAACATGTGGTAATTCTGACACGTAGTCACCAGAGGAAACCCGCTACATCTTAACATGTGGTAATTCTGACACGTAGTCACCAGAGGAAACCCGCTACATCTTAACATGTGGTAATTCTGACACGTAGTCACCAGAGGAAACCCGCTACATCTTAACATGTGGTAATTCTGACACGTAGTCACCAGAGGAAACCCGCTACATCTTAACATGTGGTAATTCTGACACGTAGTCACCAGAGGAAACCCGCTACATCTTAACATGCTGACACGTAGTCACCAGAGGAAACCCGCTACATCTTAACATGTGGTAATTCTGACACGTAGTCACCAGAGGAAACCCGCTACATCTTAACATGTGGTAATTCTGACACGTAGTCACCAGAGGAAATCCGCTACATCTTAACATGTGGTAATTCTGACACGTAGTCACCAGAGGAAACCCGCTACATCTTAACATGTGGTAATTCTGACACGTAGTCACCAGAGGAAACCCGCTACATCTTAACATGTGGTAATTCTGACACGTAGTCACCAGAGGAAACCCGCTACATCTTAACATGTGGTAATTCTGACACGTAGTCACCAGAGGAAACCCGCTACATCTTAACATGTGGTAATTCTGACACGTAGTCACCAGAGGAAATCCGCTACATCTTAACATGTGGTAATTCTGACACGTAGTCACCAGAGGAAACCCGCTACATCTTAACATGTGGTAATTCTGACACGTAGTCACCAGAGGAAACCCGCTACATCTTAACATGTGGTAATTCTGACACGTAGTCACCAGAGGAAACCCGCTACATCTTAACATGTGGTAATTCTGACACGTAGTCACCAGAGGAAACCCGCTACATCTTAACATGTGGTAATTCTGACACGTAGTCACCAGAGGAAATCCGCTACATCTTAACATGTGGTAATTCTGACACGTAGTCACCAGAGGAAACCCGCTACATCTTAACGTGGTAATTCTGACACGTAGTCACCAGAGGAAACCCGTTACATCTTAACATGTGGTAATTCTGACACGTAGTCACCAGAGGAAACCCGCTACATCTTAACATGTGGTAATTCTGACACGTAGTCACCAGAGGAAACCCGCTACATCTTAACATGTGGTAATTCTGACACGTAGTCACCAGAGGAAACCTCGATCATGCGACGCCTATTTTGTATGATTCATATATGAAATAAATTATTTGAATTGAATTGATAGTTCGGTAATATTCTTCCTGGTTTGTATAATACGATCGTGTGATAGTAGTGACGTTGTCGAGAATTACCACTCAAAATACATGTACTATAAATAGCCCATGACGAGGGGAAATACCCCGTAGTGTTGATTGGATGAGCTTAGACACCATACCACCATTCTGCGTATGTAGCATCTTAATATAGTCCGGTTTAAAAATAGTTCTTCACTGAAAAAATTATATAAACTATAGGAATGCTTAAAGTTAAATGACACCACTAGAGCACATTGATTTATTAATCATCGGCTACTGGATGTCAAACATTTGGTAATTTTAACATACAGTCTTAGAGAGGAAACCCGTTACATTGTTTCATTAGTAGCAAGGAATCTTTTATATGTACCATCCCACAGACAAGATGGCATATACCACGGCCGTTGATAAGCCAGTCGTTGTGCACCGGCTGGAACGAGAAATAGCCCAATGGGCCCACTGACGGGGATCGATCTCAGACCGACCGCGCATCGAGCGAGCGCTGTACCACTGGGCTACGTTCCGCCTCTCACGAGGAGAGTCTCACTCACTCTCGGATTAGCTAGAATGTGTTATTGCGTGCAGACCTTGATGAAGTATGTCCTCGTTACAAATTGACCAAACCCCCTCCGTCCCTCCCTCCCTACGCCCCACCCCAAGCGACCCCAGTTAGCTGTGGATCTAATCGCGATCTTTACAACTAGATTTCTGTTGTCTTCCGTAACAAATCCTATCAAATTGGCAAGTAGCTTGGAAAAGTCTTTTAGAGACAGGTGCATTGCACGATGACATTTTCACATTTGTCGACAACAGTAACTGTTAATGCCAGACATAACGTTACGCAGTGTTCGCTTCAACTGAACGCGCCCAATTCGATCGGTCTTCTGCTACTACGGTAGTACAATCTAATTCCTACAAGTAAATTAAATGATTTAGTTGTAACAAACGAAACGTGCATCATTTTCCAGAAATGTCAAAAGTACAACTACTGCGTGAGTCTTTAATGTGACTGCACCGACCTCGGTGGTGTCGTCGTTTAGCCATCGGACATACGTTTGGTAGGTACAGGGTTCGCAGCCCGGTACCGGCTCCCATCCAGAGCGAGTTTTAACGATTCAATGGGTATGTAAGACCACTACACCCTATTCTTTTTCACTAACCACTAACAACTAACCCACTGCCCTGGACACACAGCCCAGATAGCTGAGGTGTGTGTGCCCAGAGCAGCGTGCTTAAACCTTAATTGAATATAAGCACGAAAATAAGTTCAAATGAAATAATGTGACTGCAGCATACGACAAGTGTGCATACGTCATCCCATACGACAACTGTGCATACGTCATCCCATACAAGTGTGCATACGTCATCCCATACGACAAGTGTGCATACGTCATCCCATACGCTCTCAATGGAATTATTCCGTTCAACATTTTCACTAGCGCTGTCAATTTCTATCTCCACCCCACTCCAAAAGAAGTAACAATTGAAAATAAATAACACCGTAATTGTTTAAAAGCATTATTTATTATAGAACAAAGCAGTGGTGTGTGTGTGTGTGTGTGTGTGTGTGTGTGTGTGTGTGTGTGTGTGTGTAGTTTACAACAACAAGAAAACAACGTTTTTCAACTCTATAACAAATAAAATCACACATTATAATTTAGATCTTCGAAGAGTGTTCAGTAATTACTTGTGGCATTGTTAAGAGGCACTTGTAACCACGTGTATATGTATATATTTATATTAAGATACTGAGAATGATAGACAGAGGGTGATAGATGAGAAAGTGTAAGCCAGCATTGGCGGTATTTGAAACACTGCCGTTAGCTTGATTGTCCAGCAGCTTATCCACTAGACCACGGAGTTTAATTTCTTTAGATATGTTTGTAGTTTAGTTCAAACTGTTCAGTCTATGATGTTTTTGATGAATCTAAGCCATTTTTCCTCTGGAAACAAGTCCACTATAAAGTTTTCCGTCGGCGGATCCTCGTGTTTTTGTTTCAAAACGACGCCATCAACATCAGAACTCATGAAGTATGACGGAAACTTTGTCGACTGTATCAGAACATTAGCATAACTGCTGTCGAATTCCAGTACAAAGTATTTGCTGTTGAAGCACTCACACTTCGGTAAAACCTGGAGTGCAATGACCCGAGGACAACCAGTCTCGTCTGCTTGTGGCAAGGAGGCGGGAACGATACACCAACGACGTTCATCGAAGTGTCCTTCTAAACAACACAGTAATACGGAGTCACTGCCGTCTCTCACGGCTCGAACAATCTCCACGGTGAAAATAAACGAGCTTTGGCCTTCTTCTGGGAGTGGGGCCACTTCCAGGGTGTGGTGTTCGCCAATCCTCAGAAACTGGCTGACCATCAGAGGCCCGCCAATTTTAATTTTCATATCACGAAGCTTGCTTGTTTCCGACTCGAATTCCAAATCCATAGGCTGGATATCGCAACGTTCGCGATGAAAATCTCTTCCCTCCATATCACTTGTATATCGGACTGTATGAACGCTCGGTTTTATCACAGCAACTAGAAATACTTGGCCGTATGTGACACGTTATATTATATAGAACACCTGACTTGGGTTTTCCCATCGGGAAGGCGTCCCGTGTGTGATTTCCAGTGTGACTTACCAGTTCACAACCGCTTTCTAGTTAAGCTCCGCCCACTCCTATTTATATCCACGGCGCCGGTTTAAACTTTGCTTTCTCAAAATGGGACGCACCTGCCTTGCTGGTGTAGTGGCTAAGTTATCGGATTTAAGGCTGGTAGGTACTGGGTTCGCATCCTACCTAGTCCGATTTTAACGACTCGGTGGGTAGGTGTGACGCCACTACACCGACGTCTCTCTCACTAACCCATAACCACTAATTCACTGTCCTGGAGAGACAGTTCAGATAGCTGAGATATGTGCCCAGGAGAGCGTGCTTGAATGTTAAAACATACTAAGTAGAAATGAAGTGCAACGTGACGCACCTATAAGTAGTTTCAGTGTCAACATCGCTCAATCGGATTAAAATCAGGTCCACTAGGTCTACAGTACAGGTCCATTAGGTCTACAGTACAGGTCCACTAGGTCTACAGTACAGGTCCACTAGGTCTACAGTACAGACCAAGCTAGGTCTACAGTACAGACCAAGCTAGGTCTACAGTACAGATCAAGCTAGGTCTACAGTACAGACCAAGCTAGGTCTACAGTACAGACCAAGCCGGGTCTACAGTACAGACCAAGCCGGGTCTATAGCACAGGTCAAGCTGGGTCTATAGTACAGGCCAAGCTGGGTCTACAGTACAGGTCCACTAGGTCTACAGTACAGGTCCACTAGGTCTACAGTACAGACCAAGCTAGGTCTACAGTACAGACCAAGCCGGGTCTACAGTACAGACCAAGCCGGGTCTATAGCACAGGTCAAGCTGGGTCTATAGTACAGGCCAAGCTGGGTCTACAGTACAGGTCCACTAGGTCTACAGTACAGGTCCACTAGGTCTACAGTACAGGTCCACTAGGTTTATAGTACAGGTCCACTAGGTCTACAGTACAGGTCCACTAGGTCTATAGCACAGGTCCATTAGGTCTATAGTACAGGTCCACTAGGTCTACAGTACAGGTCTACTAGGTCTACAGTACAGACCAAGCAGGGTCTATAGCACAGGTCCACTAGGTCTACAGTACAGGTCCACTAGGTCTACAGTACAGGTCCACTAGGTCTGCAGTACAGGTCAAGCCTGGTCTACAGTACAGACCAAGCTGGGTCTACAGTACATACCAAGCCGGGACTACAGTACAGGTCAAGCTGGGTCTATAGTACAGGCCAAGCTGGGTCTACAGTACAGGTCCACTAGGTCTATAGCACAGGTCCACTAGGTCTACAGTACAGGTCCACTAGGTCTACAGTACAGGTCCACTAGGTCTATAGCACAGGTCCACTAGGTCTGTAGTACAGGTCCACTAGGTCTACAGTACAGGTCCACTAGTTCTACAGTACAGACCAAGCCGGGTCTATAGCACAGGTCCACTAGGTCTACAGTACAGGTCTACTAGGTCTACAGTACAGACCAAGCCGGGTCTATAGCACAGGTCCACTAGGTCTACAGTACAGGTCCACTAGGTCTACAGTACAGGTCCACTAGTTCTACAGTACAGACCAAGCTGGGTCTATAGCACATGTCAAGCTGGGTCTATAGCACAGGTCAAGCTGGCTCTACAGTACAGGTCCACTAGGTCTACAGTACAGGTCCACTAGGTCTACAGTACAGGTCCACTAGGTTTATAGTACAGGTCCACTAGGTCTACAGTACAGGTCCACTAGGTCTATAGCACAGGTCCATTAGGTCTATAGTACAGGTCCACTAGGTCTACAGTACAGGTCTACTAGGTCTACAGTACAGACCAAGCAGGGTCTATAGCACAGGTCCACTAGGTCTACAGTACAGGTCCACTAGGTCTACAGTACAGGTCCACTAGGTCTGCAGTACAGGTCAAGCCTGGTCTACAGTACAGACCAAGCTGGGTCTACAGTACATACCAAGCCGGGACTACAGTACAGGTCAAGCTGGGTCTATAGTACAGGCCAAGCTGGGTCTACAGTACAGGTCCACTAGGTCTATAGCACAGGTCCACTAGGTCTACAGTACAGGTCCACTAGGTCTACAGTACAGGTCCACTAGGTCTATAGCACAGGTCCACTAGGTCTGTAGTACAGGTCCACTAGGTCTACAGTACAGGTCCACTAGTTCTACAGTACAGACCAAGCCGGGTCTATAGCACAGGTCCACTAGGTCTACAGTACAGGTCTACTAGGTCTACAGTACAGACCAAGCCGGGTCTATAGCACAGGTCCACTAGGTCTACAGTACAGGTCCACTAGGTCTACAGTACAGGTCCACTAGTTCTACAGTACAGACCAAGCTGGGTCTATAGCACATGTCAAGCTGGGTCTATAGCACAGGTCAAGCTGGCTCTACAGTACAGACTAAGCTGGGTCTACAGTACAGGCCAAGCTGGGTCTATAGCACAGGTCAAGCTGGGTCTATAGCACAGGTCAAGCTGGGTCTACAGTACAGACCAAGCTGGGTCTACAGTACAGGCCAAGCTGGGTCTATAGCACAGGTCAAGCTGGGTCTATAGCACAGGTCAAGCTGGGTCTACAGTATAGACCAATCTGGGTCTACAGTACAGACCAAGCCGGGTCTATAGCACAGGTCAAGCTGGGTCTATAGTACAGGCCAAGCTGGGTCTATGGTACAGACCAAGCTGGGTCTATAGTACAGGCCAAGCTGGTTCTATGGTACAGACCAAGCTGGGTCTATTGTACAGACCAAGCTGGGTCTACAGTACAGACCAAGCTGGGTCTATAGTTCAGGCCAAGCTGGTTCTATGGTACAGACCAAGCTGGGTCTATGGTACAGGCCAAGTTGGGTCTATGGTATAGGTCACGCTGGATCTATAGTATAGTACAGGCCAAGCTAGGTCTATAGTACAGGCCAAGCTGGGTCTATGGTACAGACCAAAATGGGTCTATAATTCAGGCCAAGCTGGGTCTGTAGTACAGGTCAAGCTGGGTCTATGGTACAGGCCAAGCTGGGACTACAGTACAGGCCAAGCTGGGTCTACGGTACAGGCCAAGCTGGGTCTATGGTACAGGCCAAGCTGGGTCTGTAGTACATACTAAGCTGGGTCTATGGTACAGGCCAAGCTGGGTCTATGGTACAGGCCAAGCTGGGTCTATAGTACAGGCCAAGCTGGTTCTATGGTACAGACCAAGCTGGGTCTATAGTACAGGCCAAGCTGGTTCTATGGTACAGGCCAAGCTGGGTCTATCGTACAGGCCAAGCTGGGTCTATGGTACAGGCCAAGCTGGGTCTATGGTACAGGCCAAACTGGGTCTGTAGTCAGGCCAAGCTGGGTCTATAGTACAGGCCAAGCTGGGTCTATGATACAGGTCAAGCTGGATCTATAGTATAGTACAGGCCAAGCTGGGTCTATAGTACAGACCAAAATGGGTCTATAGTTCAGGCCAAGCTGGGTCTATAGTACAAGATAAGCTGGGTCTATGGTACAGGCCAAGCTGGGTCTATAGTACAGGTCAGGCTGAGTCTATAGTACAGGCCAAGCTGGGTCTATGGTACAGACCAAGCTGGGTCTATAGTACTGGCCAAGCTGGGTCTATAGTACAGGCCAAGCTGGGTCTACGGTACAGACCAAGCTGAGTCTATAGTACAGGCCAAGCTGAGTCTATAGTACAGGCCAAGCTGGGTCTATGGTACAGACCAAGCTGAGTCTATAGTACAGGCCAAGCTGAGTCTATAGTACAGGCCAAGCTGAGTCTATAGTACAGGCCAGTGGAGCTGATTTTTATCAGATTGAAGGGCGCGGGATTTAGCTCAGTCGGTTGAGTGCTCGCTTGAGGTGCTTGTACCACATATATGGATCCATTCAACTGATTTCTTTTTTCTCGTTCCAACCAGTGCACCACGGCCGTGGATGTGCTTTCATATCTGTGGGAAATTGCATATAAAAGATCCCTTGCTGTATTAGGACAAATGTAGCGGGTTTCCTATGATAATTACGAGTCAGAAATTACCAAATGTTTGACATCCAATAGCCGATGATTAATTAATCAATGTGCTCTAGTGGTGTCGTTAAACAAAACAAACTTCTTCTAATCAGATTGAACATCGCGACACATACAGTCAGAGAACGTGTTGGAGCAGAAGTGTGAGTGTTGGGGGGTGGGGGGAGATACCCATATGTAATTGTTGATATGGACAATTTCAAACAGGCTGGTTGATCGTCCATGTTGTTAAATGTACAATTTCAAACAGGCTGGTTGATCGTCAGTGTTGTTACGTGTACAATTTCAAACAGGCTGGTTGATCGTCCATGTTGTTACGTGTACATTTTCAAACAGGCTGGTTGATCGTCCATGTTGTTACGTGTGCATTTTCAAACAGGCTGGTTGATCGTCCATGTTGTTACGTGTACAATTTCAAACAGGCTGGTTGATCGTCCATGTTGTTACGTGTACAATTTCAAACAGGCTGGTTGATCGTCCATGTTGTTACGTGTACATTTTAGATCAACGCTACTTGTAACTGAACACCGGGGTAGATTATAAGCGTGGGCGTGACATATCACAGAGTTAACGAAACCTCTCACCAGCGATCAAGTGGCGGTCAGATCTGGCGGAATACTTTTAACCAGTATTTAAATGTATGTGGTCATTTCTCAAACGACCGAGTTAGGTTAAAGACGGCCGGGAGCAAACGATAATTTCGTTCAAGCCAGTGTATCACGACTGGTATACCAAAGGCCATGGTATGTGCTAGCCTGTCTGTTGCTACTAATTGAAACAAAATGTAGCGGGTTTCCTCTCTAAGACTATATGTCAAAATTACCAAATGTTTGACACCCAAAAGCCGATGATTAATAAATTAATGTTCTCTACTGATATCTTTAAACAAAACAAACTTTAACTTTATTATAAATTAATGTTAAAACTCGCCAAATTAGGTGATCTCTGAAAATGCTTTGTATATTTAGCTACCCCCCCCCCCCCCCCCCCCCCCCCCCCCCCCATTATGTATACTGAACTTCATTGAAAACGTAAACTTCCATTTTTTCAGTTGTTATTGCTATGGCATGTGTTATGTTGCATATAAAACACCAGAAGAGAGTGGCAGGAACTTAATTGGAGGGGTCTAGACTGTTGGCGAACGAAGTGTACTGGGGGATCGAGCCAAGTTCCCCCGAAAAATATATTTAAATGGTTTTTTTTGCTAGAGCAGGAGTGGGTTTTGATCCCCGAAACCTTCCCCCCTGCACACGCGTCTGAACCCACAATAACCCTAAATGCTGTATACAATTTGTGGTTGTAAAAAGGATATAAGAAGAACAAATAATACATTTAACTCATTTGATGGAACTAGATGTATTGCGGTAGGCAATTAATAACATCAAAACTGTAGACAGAGGTCAGGGTTATGTTGCGTTTTACAGCAACTTCACACATGGATAGAAGTCAGGGTTATGTTGCGTTTTACAGCAACTTCACACATGGATAGAAGTCAGGGTTATGTTGCGTTTTACAGCAACTTCACACATGGATAGAAGTAATAACGGAATATTTCGTGCTGATTTGTTTTCAATGGAAAAGAAAGAAATGTTTTATTTAACGACGCACTCAACACATTTTATTTACGGTTATATGGCGTCAGACATATGGTTAAGGACCACACAGATGAGAGAAGAAACCCGATGTCGCCACTTCATGGGCTACTCTTTTCGATTAGCAGCAAGGGATCTTTTATATGCATCATCCCACAGACAGGGTGCTACATACCACGGCCTTTGATATATCAGTCGTGGTGCACAGGCTGGAACGAGAAATAGCCCAATGGGCCCACCGATGGGGATTGATCCCACACCGACCGCGCATCGAGCGAGCGTTGTACCACTGGACTACGTCTCGCCCCCTTTTCAGTGGAATTCAGTACAGAAGCGGATCGAAGGAGTAATTTGGGATAGATAACTCTACCATTCAAAGTGCCCCCCCCCCCCCCCCCCCCGCCCTTCCACACCCACCAAGAACGACAAGTCGTTATTATCTATAATCAATCAGTTTAATGCGTTCAAACTTTATTCATGAACATTATTTGCTCTGCGCTTATGTTGTAATACTTCATGGACTCGTAAACAGCTTCCTGGCCCCAGTGGAAATGGTCTCAACCCAGATGTAAAGTGTGTATATGGTTGAAATTGGCGAGTCGTGTGGACACACCATCATTTTGAAAATCATCTCAATGTTTACGAATGATATAATTTGAAGAAACCGATTTGATTTTACAAAACCATTAAATCTATACCTTGTTCAACACTTGCACAGTAACTTTCTTTCTTTTCTGCGAGTACAGGATAACATTAAAACAAAACAGCTACATTCGTTCAGTGAATCATTACATAATACATATACTGGCCATTTTGACTTAAACAAACAACTAATGGTAAAGTTGGTGTATAAAATAAAACTGTCATCTCTTTGTCCTTCGGTTATTAATTGGATTATTTAACACTTACCGTATAGAGCTGCACAGCTAGAGATGATATAATTCTGTGAAAACGGCCCATGTACACACGCATACGCATACACACAATGCATACACATTTTATATTGATTTTTCATACACATAAACGTTTACATTTTAATGATTATTGAAACCGATCATTATAGTTTGTGACGATTTACGTAATCCATGTGGTCTTCTCAAGGGACATTTCGTCTGTGCAAGATTCCCAAATCACATCATCCAAAGTTTAAGAGTCACATTATTGGGAGTGGTAATCCTGTAGGATAATCAGGAAGGGTATATCGTCCAGGGGAGTGGCGGTCCTGTAGGATGATCAGAAAAGGTGTATCGTCCAGGGGAGTGGCGGTCCTGTAGGATGATCAGGAAGGGTGTATCGTCCAGGGGAGTGGCAGTCCTCTTATCTACAAAACAAGTCTTCAAGGCAGCAGTGACGATCGTTAGAACATCCTTTTGACGTTGTCTCAGTTGAGATGTCACTTTTTATTGCTGTAACTGGTTTAACCTGTTTACACAAAAGCACGGCGTTTTGTCGTTTACGTTTTTGGACGACAAAAACACGACAGAAAACATGTGTGCTTTCTTGGGCGTAACACCTTTATCACAAATCTATAGGCCTTTTCCATTTTAACTCGAAAATTACTGGCTGGATCGTGTACCATGCCAAATCGAAAGTTGATGTCCATCTCTTCGGACGGGTTTTTCCGACGTAAGACAGCCAACTTATTCGAGCGCTGTAGCCACAGATAATAGCGTTGGTGAGCCAAAGATGCCACTGTCCAATTTTCCAGATCCAGCACAAAGTATCTGTGCCGATTTTCATTGACGTCATCGCCGATGTTGACATCCACGCTGAAACTGACCTCTCTGCCAGCATCCGTGTGTTCTCCCTCGTGTGCGGACACTCGCTCCAGTCGTAACGGTATGACATCTTGGGAACAGTTCCTAGTTCCAGGCGCCTCCAGCCGGTAAATGATACCTTTTATAGAAACCATAAAGGTCACAATGAAAACCCTTTGCTGCTCGTCATATGCAACAATTATTTGAAATCTCGAAGCTTGGCTCAAATCGCCAAAATGAACACTGTTATCCTCACCGGAAATAACGATGTAGAGTCCTTCCATTCCCCAGTGTCGAATGAGAACAGTGTCCTTTCTGTGTGGCCCAGGACCTAGAACAACAGTTCTTGGTGGATCTCCACACCTGGGTCTGTGTGTCACACCGGTGTCGTCGCGTCGCACAGCTTTAGACTGTGAACGTCCCATGTTCGCCCCTTCAGCGAGCTTTGTTGTTTACACAAAAGTATTAGTCCTGCTTTTGTCAGTGAAGTCGAGTATTTTTAATAATACAACAAAATATCAGCCGAACACTTAGTCGTGTGTTCAGTGAAGCCGTAGTTTATTTCTGAATCAGGTTAAAACCAAGACAGCCTTATAAAGGCCATATTTTATTTTAGGACACAGTAAGCCGATTTTCTGATGATATCATCGATATTGTCAGCGTAACATGGCGAGTAATGGTCAAAAATAGAAATTTAAAAACCACTCGTAAAGTTAAAGTTTGTTTTGTTTAACTACACCACTAGAACACATTGATTTATTAATCATCGGCTATTGGATGTAAAGCATTGGGTAATTCTGACATATAGTCTTAGAGAGGAAACTCGCTATATTTTATCATTAGTAGCAAGGGATCTTTTATATGAACCATCCCACACAGGATAGCACATACCACGGCCTTTGGTATACCATCCGTGGTGCATTGGCTGGCCCAATAGTCCCATCGACGGGGATCGATCCTAGACCGACTGCGCATGAAGTGGGCGCTTTTCCACGGAGCTACGTCCCAACCCCACCCCAAACCCACCCTTAACCGTAAAACGATTAAAGCTGTTTTCTCTAGTTCGCTTAATTATCATAAGATCGTTTATTAAAAGTATTTAGTTTTGTTTAACGTCACCACTAAAGCACATTGACTGTTTAGTCATCGGCTACTGGGTCTTCATATCAAACATGTGGTAATTTTTAAGACGTAATCTTGAATGAAATCCGCTATATTTTCAAGACGTAATCTTGAAAGAAACCCGCTATATTTTCAAGACGTAATCTTGAAAGAAATCCGCTATATTTTCAAGACGTAATCTTGAAAGAAACCCGTTATATTTTCAAGACGTAATCTTGAAAGAAATCCGCTATATTTTCAAGACGTAATCTTGAAAGAAACCCGCTATATTTTCATCCATTAGCAGCCACGGATCTTTTGTGTGTATTTCCCACAAACAGGACAGCACATGTCACAGCTTTTGATATACCAGTCATGGATCTTTTGTGTATTTTTCCACAAACAGGACAGCACATGTCACAGCTTTTGATATACCAGTCAGGGGGCACTGGTTGGGACGGGGGGTGGGGGGTCATAAAATGGGTCCATGGAGGGGATTCGATCATTCGGTCCATGCACATCAAGCGAAGAGCTTACCGACTGAGCTATATCCTGGCCCCATTGTTTACTAACGCAAAATACGGACCCAAGTGCACTTTTAATAACCCCACTGGTGTGTCTTCGCTAGTGTATGACGAAATTGTCAACAGTCTACACTCAAGAGGACAATCCCACTTTATCTGATCTGCGTCAGATAAACACGTGGTTGTCGAAACATAACTTCATCCGGGATAGTGACAACCTACAGGTTTTGGGAATTCACAAAGCTCGCTACCGACATAGGATGTTTACAACATTCATTTTTTTACATTGTACATAATAACCTAACAGCGTAGTTGTGATGTGTCGTTGAACAAACTATAAATAATTCCGATATTTCTGCATCACGAGATGATGTAATACATTGGTTTTAATAGACTACTTTCACATTCCTATTGCGCATGCGTGCGAAGAGTAACGTCCCTTGACGAAATAGTCTCTATCACGGCTAATAACAAATTGGGGGGCGTAACAGACAGGTTTTTATGGGCGACTCGAGTAGCTTCGCAGGAGATGTTAAACTGTGGCAACTAACATGTACATATTTTGAATTAGATGCTATAATGGCCGAGAAAAACGGTCCGCTGAAATTTACAGCGGAATGGTTCAAATTAAAAAGCAGTGCAACAACTTGGACAAAGTCTCTGCAACTTGTATCCGAGAGTTTTCATAACGCCAGATTAAAAGACTATCTCGTAAAAAGTATAAACAAAACATTTGACAGATTCCATAGGTTATGGCATCGACAGATTATGCCATCGACAGGTTATGGCATCGATCGATATATATATTTGAGAGAGAGAGAGAGAGAGAGAGAGAGAGAGAGAGAGAGAGAGAGAGAGAACTTTATTGTAGAGAGAGAGAGAGAGACAAAGCATGAACCGGTATATATATATATATATATATATATATATATATATATATACATATATATATACACACACACACATACATTACATATACACACACACACACATATATATATATTACACCTGCGCAAAAGTTAAGCACCACCCACACCAATAGTAAATAAAAATATATTGACATGACCAGGCTGCCATATGCCTTTTGTTTATACTAACCGGTTGTATTACAAGTGTGAAAAGCACGTGCATACCAGCATACATGTCAGGTGAAATCCGTGCCATGCACAAACAGACGCAGGGAGTGACATGCTACAGAAATGCAATTTGAGGCTTATACCATAACATAACAATTTAGGCGATTTGAACGGTTCTCTTTGTTTGTAAACACTATGGCAAGACGAAGGTTGGCTGCTGCCACAAAATGGCAGATTATTGGTATGCATAACACGGGTATGTCATGCAGAGAGATTGGCAAACAAATGAACATTAACCACACTGTCATCAGTCGTTTGATTCAAAAATACGCTCAAACTCATGATGTTAAAGATAAGGCAAGATCTGGACGACCGAGGAAGACTGATGCACGTGAAGACCGAGTCGTAGTACGACTTGCAAGACGATCCCCATTGACCAACAGCAGAGTGCTAAGACGTCAATGGAGAACACACAACAGAGTGTCCACGTCCACTGTGAGGAGGAGGTTGAATGCTGCTGGGTTGAGAGCTCGGAGACCAGTCAGACGTCCTCTACTCACTCAACATCACAAACAAGAGCGTCTGAGGTGGTGCGCCGCAAGAGCCCACTGGAATCTAAGGACCTGGAGAAGAGTACATTGGTCAGATGAAAGTCGGTTCCTGCTCCACACAACGGACGGTCGAACTCGAGTATGGAGATCCAGAGGCACGGCCTAGGACCAGCGGAACATTCTGGAAGAGGTTCCCTTTGGTGGAGGTTCAGTTATGGTCTGGGGGTGCATCTCCTTTGACTGTAAATTGGATATGGTGACTGTACCCGGAACACTCAATGGGCAGATATACCAGGATACCATCTTGGACAGAGTTGTCGTTACTCATTTTGACAACCATGCACTTGCAAGCCGCCCTGTCTTTATGGATGACAATGCCCGACCTCATCGTTCCAGAGCAGTACTCGACTATCTGCAGCGGAATGCAATTGAAACTCTACTGTGGCCTGCAAGGAGCCCTGACCTGAACTCGATAGAGCACATATGGGATGTTTTGGGGCACATGGTGAGACAAAGGGATCCTCCTTTGCAGAATTTAATGGAATTGACTCGGGCACTTCACAAGGAATGGCAGAGAATACCGCTTTTGAGGATTCATCGATTCGTGTCCAGCATGAGAAGGTGTGTCCAGTCCGTCATCCAGGCACAGGGTGGATATACCCAATACTAACCAGTGACAGACTCAAAACCGTGTTGAGATGTTGGTTGACATTTACAGATGACTTTTTTGACCATCAGGTCATTTGTATCAGCTGTGGATCAATAGTTTTAAGCTGTATGGCAAATGCTCATTTTCATGTTACTTGTTCACGGGTTAATAAAATTATTATGTATCTCCATGGCATAATCATTAGTGTTGCTTTTTTTCCGATATTATTTATTGCAAAAAGATATTCATTTTTAAAATGTTAAATAGTATTGGTATTCTCGTAATACGAGATGGCGTGAACGTGTCTGTGAAAAAATTGGGTGGTGCTTAACTTTTGCACAGGTGATATATATATATATATATATATATATATATATATATATATATATATATATATATATATATATCATAATGTTTTGTTGCATATTTTCTATATATATCTAATGTATATGTATAGTAAAAAAATATATAGATATATATATATATATAAAGTGGGATTTATATATATATATATTTGATATATATGAAGGTAGGTGCCGTTTGTTTACCCATACACACGTTTTTTAGTGTCTATCTAATTGGGAAAAGTAAAAAAAAATAAGAGATTTTATGCTGTTATCCGTAAAGTGGGAATTTCCACCATATCTAAGGGATTATACTAGAGGGAGGGGGGGGAACGAAGGTAGGTGCCGTTCTGTTTACCCATACACACGTTTTATACAGTGTCAACACGAACGCATTGAGTATTATACAAAATATCTTTATTTTCTTTACGTTAATGGGTTTTCCACCAATCTAAGTATATAAACTACTAATGGACTGTGTAGAAACGTCCTGTACAGAGCCGTCATCACATAAGTATATATATTTATATATCATTATTATTATATTATAGATGAACGTCTGTTATTTCTTTTACGTTCATCGGGGTATGAACAAAATAAATCATCCGTAAACTGTGTGAATCGGCGAAGCCGTTCTCACATAAGTGTGCGGATGATATGTTTGTATATATACCTAGATGAACGTAAATATATAACAAACAATACTATAATTAAATTTATAACATACTGAGTAATAATAACATGAAAAGTGTATATATATATATATATATATATATATATATATATATATATATACATTCTATTGAGTATTGTCCGAAATATACATATATTTTCTGTATATACAAAATATATATTTATTTTATTTTATTTACTGTTTACTACCATATCTAAGTAGAGAATACTAGACCGCCCTGTATAGGAACGTTCTGTGCAGAGTCGTCCTGACTACATATATTTTTTTTTATATTTACACACGCACACGTTACATATTGTATTGAGTATAATCCGAAATATACATATATTTTCTTTATATACAAAATATATATTTATTTTCTTTACTATTAATGTGTTTTCCACCATATCTAAGTATTCTAGACCGCCCCGTGTAGGAACGTCCTGTACAGAACCGGTAAGGTTTTGGTCCCTTATCACTAAAGCCTTGTGCGTTCACTGGCTTCCCTCCTACAAAATGTGCCGAACAAACCCTCGTACTTGCAGTAACATTAAAATCGTTTTCTACGTGAAACGATTACCCACAAACGTTTCCGATATCCATTGGCTGGATATCGATGGAAGGATAACGAATTTCCCGGACATATGCGATTGGAACAGTTAATAATTGAACAATGGTCGTGGCCTCTCATTGCTTTTGCCCCCCCCAATTTTGGCGAGATCTCGCGGTTTGCGTCCTCGGGTAACTCCGCAACGGGCACATGCGCAGTGGAATGAGAAAGAATATTGTGGGGAAAAGAGATAAAAGTTTGTTTTGTTTAACGACACCTCTAGAGCATATTGATTTATTAATCATCAACTACTGGAATGTCAAACAATTGGTAATTTTGATCATATGCACTTTTCCAGACAGGACAACACATACCACGACTTTTGATATACCAGTCCTGGAGAATTGGGTTGAAGCGGGGGGGGGGGGGGGGGGGGGGGGGGGGGGGGCTATCATAGAAAAGTCCACTGATATCGCTATATCCCGATCGTTGATTTCTCCGAGACCTGTCAGTGAATATCCTCTTTGCTGATCAGTTTAGTTACTAAGCAATACAATCATACCTCATCAGAATGGTGCTTCACCAATTTCAACTTATTTTCATGCTTATATCCAATTAAAGTTCAAGCACGCTTTCCTGAGCACACACCTCGGCTATGTGGGTTGTCTGTCCAGGACAGTGGGTAAGTTGTTAGTGGTTAGTCAAAGAGAAGTCGGCGTAGTGGTCTTACAGCTACCCATTGAGTTGTTAAAACACTGGGTGGGAGCCGGTACCGGGCTGCGAACCCAGTACATACCAGTGTAATGTCCGATGACAACCATGCCACCGGTTTTCTCCCATTTGGTGAGGTTTTCCGTATATAGGTGTAAGACGTGTCGGTGTACGTTATTATCATTGAACTTACAGCTATTGGACAAGCCAGTAATCCACGCTGGTGCCATCCGCCATGTCACCACCACTCGACATTCCTGGACACAACAGTGATTAATCGTTACAAGTTATCCACGAGCTGTAAGCACAAAGCGGAGAAACCCAGTTTCGTTTACAGCGCCTTTCCCTGTGGCCTATATTAAAAGTGGGGAAATACGAACACGTATTATTTATTGATAGTAGTAGATCTTCCATCTTGAGGGAGTATATAAGACATCAGTTCAGTATTTACACTGTATTTAGCACAGCGCGTGTGTTTACAACAACAACAGAAAGAGAGAACATTTTACTGATTTACAAATTAATTAAAAACAGAATATCGTCAACGATAAGTTTAGTGACAATGGAATCTGTGTTGACTGAAGAAGACAATATTGGGTGTGTGTGTGAAGTGATAGAGGCAGAACGTGTGTCTGTGACAGAGTTCAGTGGACACAGCTCGACTACAGTCGACCCACCAGACGAGGTGTGTGAAGTGATAGAGGCAGAACGTGTGTCTGTGACAGAGTTCAGTGAACACAGCCCGACTACAGTCGACCCACCAGGCGAGGTGGATATTCTGGATGACGAAGCACCGCGGTACGATCTCGTACACTTGAGAAACACGGGCATGGTGGGGCTGTTCGTGAAAGCGGACCACCGATCGCTCACGGTTGTGGCCGAGCCGCTGGCCGAAGAAGACAAGGCGTTCGTGTTCTCCCGGGAAACCGTTTCGGCTGTCACACGAGACGAACGATTCGTCTCACTGGTCTCGCTCACAAACAACAGGCGAGGAATAACTTTCGAGATCGTTCCCAACCTTAACGACACGGGCAGTGACGTCATTGAACTCGGATTGAGGAAAAAAGATAACGGAGGACAGAATCGTTTGGATTGGTTTGTCGTCAGACTTGAAAGCGGGTACGCGATGCTAGAGTCGCTCTATCTAACCGGATATTACGTCAGCATTGAAAGACGAGGCGTTGTCCTCAGAAAACCGACTGAATTTCCTCCAAGTGAAAACTATTTTGTCGACATGCAGACGGTGACTATACCTGTACCAAAACGTGGCAGATTTGCAAAAGCGATGGTCAGAATAGCGAAAGTTTTAAAAGGGTGTGTTAAATGACCTAACTTTACGAGTACCGGTACTTCAACAAGAGCAGTCATACTCAGTGGCTCAAGTTGCTAGACGCTTTACCAGCTGGACTAAAACACACGGATCGCCTTCAGATCAGAGTTTTGGTAACGGACACACAGTACAGAGTTCACTGGCTCAGTCGGTCAACACCAAGCCCCATAAAAACAGCAGTCCACCGTTTCGGAACATTCATGTTAACTGAGCGTATACCGGGTAACGGGAATCTCCATACGAACAGTTCTGTTCAGTAATGCTGGTACGTTAAAGGATAGCACTGTGTTTAGTAATAATAGTAGGTGTTCAGTAATGATGGTATTAGGTTTCGTGTTCAGTATTAAATGATAGTACTAATATTAAAATAACATGTACATATGTGTCGTAAATACTAAAAATGAAATATATAATAAAAACAAAATGAATATTCTTATCAGGTTGTTTTATTGATTTCCATAGGGAGTAGCTCTTTTGGCTTCAACTTGTGAATACATCCACTGGGCTGTAACACTAACACACACACACACACACACACACACACACACGCCCCCGCACACACCAAACTTGGGCTCACCCTGTCCATTGCCAATGAAAAGTGGCTACAACATTTAGTGTTTAGTGGTCCATAAATTAACCAATGTTGAATAATTTTCAAAGAAATGCCCATCATATCTGAAAAGTGGCTAAAACAAACACTATTACAGTGTGAGCCGTACCACTGGAAACTGCTATACTACTAGTCTAGGTAACCTCCAGCTAGGTAAACGAGTTCTTTTAAACTTGGACACTTTTTGAAATAACGGGAAGGGGGAGAGGAGGGGTGTCAACTGTCCGGTCCCAGCCCGCATCACTAGGAATGACGCCTGATGCAGTGATGATGCTTTCATGTATTCTGTAACACTACACACTGCTGCTCTCCATTTAGTGATACGGATCACGGTTTTTCGTTTGGGCGACACTACCAGGGGAAAGCTGAGATTGCTTTCATTAAGTATCATCCTCAAAGTGAAACAAAATATCAAATACCAGTCCAAATGCTTAAAAACAAATCACATGATGGCTGTGGTTGGTCACGTGATCCTGATCAAGTTATCAAAAAGTTACTAGTTGACTGTGGGTGTGGGTAATTTTTGGAATGCTTCCATCAGAGAACTGTCTAAGCACGCCTATCGTGTGTACAACCTCTAAGTTCGCCAGAGAGTCCTGTCCATGAGAGGTTAGTTGATTGGATTGCTACACCGTATATTGTATAAATATAGTACACTAAATGAACTGGCCGGTCATAGCATTTTTATGAAATGAGAGAACAGTTTTCGTATCTGACGAGCAAAACCGAGTCAGATACCAACACTATTCATGCGTTTCAACGCAGTAGAACGCAGATATCGATATCTACTACACATCATTTGTCTACGAATTGGCCAGCAAGTGATATACATCACGCCAATATTACACTAGTTAGATACTGAGTGATTGTTACGACATGAGCAATATCTGGCACTGGTGTAATAAATAGCTTTAGTAAATGATTGCTTAACAAAAGCTCCAGTATGAGCAGAACCCATGGGCTGTTGAGTGTTGGATCAAAGATTTCGTTTGTTGAGAAATTATAATAGCTCACCCATGTAGAATGCTTACCCAAAGGTGTTATGGACTGTACGATTGAACATCCACAGCAAACCTGTACGTGTTTCCCGTCTGAACCTATACACAACACCTGGGCGTTGGTGAGTGATATCATGATTTATAGTCACGGGGGAAATCCTGGCGAAAGTGTTTATGGAAGATTACTTCCTGCTGTCTATTATAAGTATATATGGCAGGTGTGGGATTATTCTCTCTATCTATATCGGCATACATTAGACACTTAACAGGTGCTGTACGAAGTGTTGCTGGAACCTAAACTGGTGTACGAGGTGTTGCTGGACACTAAACAGCTGTTGTACGAGATGTTGCTGGATACTAACAGCTGTTGTACGAGGTGTTGCTGGACACTTAACAGCTGAGGTGTTGCTGGACACTAACAGCTGTTGTACGAAGTGTTGCTGGACACTAACAGCTGTTGTACGAGGTGTTGCTGGAAACTAAACAGCTGTTGTACGAAGTGTTGCTGGACACTAAACAGCTGTTGTACGAGGTGTTGCTGGACACTAACAGCTGTTGTACGAGGTGTTGCTGGACACTAACAGCTGTTGTACGAGGTGTTGCTGGACGAATATTCCCTCTGTTTTATCTCTTTATTATCCACAGCATTCAAAACACTGGGCTGTAAATACTGTATATCATTCAAAACACTGTACTGTAAATCATTCAAAAACACTGTGCTGTAAATACTGTTATCACACGTGGAGTATAAAATCTCAAAGGCTTCAAGCTCTTGTTTTTATAGACATCTGCTTTTATATAGGGTATGTCCCTTTAATTTTATTTTCTCTCCACACAAAATTTAAAGAACACACCTGAGAATAAAACCATTCATAGTGTTGTTCTCACTTAGAAAATAACTGATTTTGAAAAGATGTTTATAAATACAATACATGCACACCCACTGAGATACTACCCTCTCTCAATATCTATATACATGTATATATATATATATTTTACATGTTTCTAAACCTTTACATGCTATCACAAAAAATATGTTTCTAAACCTTTACATACTATCATAAAATAACACATAAGGAATTGGCTGTCTCAGTTTGTGGAGGTGACAGTCCAGTCTGCGAGACTCTGCCTAGAATGGTGTTTTGTTTTTGTTTTGTCCACTTCTCCAAGTGGGCGTTCCACTCGGGTGGGGGTGAGGTTCTGTATTCCCAGACGTCGTTACCTCTAGCAGCTGCAAGTCTCGTCTTCATCCTCACTCTCTCATGCTCCAGAACCTTCTCCTGATGACAAGAAAACACGGGACAATCTTATTGTAAAGTTAGATTGGATGTCAAACATTTGGTAATTCTGAAAACACGGGACAATCTCATTGTAAAGTTAGATTGGATGTCAAACATTTGGTAATTCTGAAAACACGGGACAATCTCACTGTAAAGTTAGATTGGATGTCAAACATTTGGTAATTCTGAAAACACGGGACAATCTCATTGTAAAGTTTGACTGGATGTCAAACATTTGGTAATTTTGACAGTCATCAGAAGAAACCAGGTACATTTTCCCATTATTTTTTTTTTTTTGTCCGACGACACCACTAGAGCACATTGATTATTAATCATCAGCTATTGGATGTCAACCATTTGGTAATTTTGACATATAGTCTTAGAGAGGAAATCTGCTACATTTTTCATTAATAGCAATGGATCTTTTATATGCACCATCCCAGACATGATAGTACATACCACAGCCTTTGATATACCAAGCGTGGTGCACTGAATAGTGTGAGAAATAGCCCAATGAGTCCACTGATGGGGATCGATCTAGACTGATCGCGCATCAAGCGAATGTTTTACCACTGGGCCATGTCCCATCCTTTTCCATTGGCAGCAAGCAAACATCACGGCCTTTGACCAGTTTGGAATGAGAAAAAAGCAATCAGTTGAATGGATCCACTGAAGTGATTCGATCCTGTGACGCAAGCACCTCAGCTGAGCAATCAACTGACTAAGCTAAATCCCACCCCTAATCTCATTGTTTACAAACCTGTAACACATTTGGATAAAGTTACAATTGAGTGAAACATGAGTCTGTGACTTTGAAATGGTGAAATACCCTCTAAAAACTGTTACTTCTCAGATGCATGTGCATTTTTAAAAATATGAGAAATGCATTTTGTGATATTAAAAACACCAGGATGACCAAAAATACTTCGAATGTACGAAAATTGATAATCTAAACAATAAAATCTAAGTAAAGTATGATTTAAGTTATAATAGTCAAAAATATGTTTTAGTGTTTAAAAACTAGGGTATGTCCCTTTAAAATGCTTATATAATGTATGTTTGCAATGGTGTATGTTGTTAGTGCCAACGAGAACCCATTCTATTGACTATCTTCATTTGAAGTTGGGAATGGATTGGGAGATGACAGCTGTGTAATGAGACCTCTTTGACAGTTATGGCCCTTGGATAAATTCCCATAAAAGTCAAACTTGATCTGGCTATAACTGTCAATAATAGGTAAATCCCCATGAATAAATGAATTAATGTTTAACGAAACGCAACACACACAAAAAATATTGTTGTCAAAAAATCCCTATGAATAAATGAATGAATGTTTTACGAAACCAAGCACAAAAACAAATATATCAGTTATTGTTGTCACAAAATCCCCATGAATAAATGAATGAATGTTTTACGAAACCAAGCACAAAACCAAATATATCAGTTATTGTTGTCACAAAATCCCCATGAATAAATGAATGAATGTTTTACGAAACCAAGCACAAAACCAAATATATCAGTTATTGTTGTCACAAAATCCCCATGAATGTCAAACTTGATCTGTAACTTTACATGATAAACCTATACACAACATTTCAACTCAACATCTTGAGGCTTTGCACACATACATGGGACAGACAAACAGGAGAATGGAGATAAAAGCAATAGTCCCCTCTGGCTGAACTGGTAGGGGACTAAAAACCATACATGCAGTGAAAATAATTCTGAAGATTGTCCACCTTTCTATTGTTCAAAACTTGTGTACTTTAACTGACATGATTAGCAGTGTAAATGAAATACAACACTTCTGTTTTAGAAGTGTGATGAGTCCTGGAAAGTGTTAGGAGAGTCGCAAATTGACCACCTTTCACCGGCCTCGGTGGTCACGTCGATAAACCATCTCACATGAGGTTGACAGGTACATGGTTTGCAGCCCAGTACCGGTTCCCACTCGGAGTAAGTTTTAACAAGTCAATGGGTAGGTGAAAGATGACTACACCAACTTCGCTATCACTAATTAACTAACATCTAACCACTAACCCACTGTCCTGGACAGAAAGCCCAGATAGGTGAGGTGTGTACCCAGGACAGCGTGATTGAACCTTAATTGGAAACATGATCAAAAATAAGTTGAAATGAATGAACACCTTTCAATAAAAAAAAATGCAGTAAATGATATTTCTACATTCATGTGACCATTTGAGAACAATGATCTTCAGCTCGCCTTGATGTATACAGCCAGTGCTCGGGGTGAAGACTGATAGCGCTACTTAAAGGTGTTTTGTCAGACCAAGCAGCACTTAAAGGTGTTTTGTCAGACCAAGCAGCACTTAAAGGTGTTTTGTCAGACCAAGCAGCACTTAAAGGTGTTTTGTCAGACCAAGCAGCACTTAAAGGTGTCAGATCAAACAGCACTTAAAGGTGTCAGACCAAGCAGCACTTAAAGGTGTTTTGTCAGACCACTTACAGCTGCATCTGGAGAACTGGTGTCCATAAACCTCACACAGTTGTCAAGGTCACGCTTCCATTGGTTACAGTCTTCGAGAGTACCAAACACATAGTACTGGTTGAATCTGCCGCGTAAACCTACAACACATAAACATAATTCAAACCTACAACACATCAACACAATTCAAACTTGCAACACATCAACACAATTCAAACTTACAACACATCAATATAATTCAAACCTACAACACATCAACATAATTCAAACCTACAACACATCAACATAATTCAAACCTACAACACATCAACACAATTCAAACCTACAACACATCAATATAATTCAAACCTACAACACATCAACACAATTCAAACCTACAACACATCAACACAATTCAAACCTACAACACATCAACATAATTCAAACCTAAAACACATCAACATAAATGTTGATATTTTAGTGTGTAGAATGAATTGTTTAGTCTTCGAGAGCACCAAACATATAACACTGGTTCACTCTACCATAATGAAGATGCACGTGTGTGTGATATAATATAACACTGGTTCACTCTGCCATAATGAAGCTGCACATGTGTGTGATATAGTATAACACTGGTTGAATCTGCTATGATGAAGTGCATGTGTGTGATACAATATAACACTGGTTGAATCTGCTATGATGAAGTGCATGTGTGTGATACAATATAACACTGGTTGAATCTGCTATGATGAAGTGCATGTGTGTGATACAATATAACACTGGTTGAATCTGCTATGATGAAGTGCATGTGTGTGATATAATATAACACTGGTTGAATCTGCCATGATGAAGATGCATGTGTGTGTGATACAATAGAACACTGGTTGAATCTGCTATGATGAAGTGCATGTGTGTGATATAATATAACACTGGTTGAATGTGCCATGGTGAAGATGCAGGTGTGTGTGATATAATATAACACTGGTTGAATGTGCTATGATGAAGATGCATGTGTGTGTGATATAATAGAACACTGGTTGAATCTGCCATGATGAAGACGCAGGTGTGTGTGATATAATATAACACTGGTTGAATCTGCTATGATGAAGTGCATGTGTGTGATATAATATAACACTGGTTGAATGTGCTATGATGAAGATGCACGTGTGTGTGATATAATAGAACACTGGTTGAATGTGCCATGGTGAAGATGCATGTGTGTGTGATATAATAGAACACTGGTTCACTCTGCCATAATGAAGATGCATGTGATATAATAGAACACTGGTTGAATCTGCCATGATGAAGATGCATGTGTGTGTGTGATATAATAGAACACTGGTTCACTCTGCCATGATGAAGATGCAGGTGTGTGTGATATAATAGAACACTGGTTCACTCTGCCATAATGAAGATGCATGTGTGTGTGATATAATAGAACACTGGTTGAATCTGCCATAATGAAGATGCACGTGTGTGTGATATAATAGAACACTGGTTGAATCTGCCATAATGAAAATGCACATGTGTGTGATATAATAGAACACTGGTTGAATCTGCCATAATGAAGATGCACATGTGTGTGATGAAATAGAACACTGGTTGAATCTGCCATAATGAAGATGCACGTGTGCATGATATAATAGAACACTGGTTGAATCTGCCATAATGAAGATGCACGTGTGCATGATATAATAGAACACTGGTTGAATCTGCCATAATGAAGATGCACGTGTGTGTGATATAATATAACACTGGTTGAATCTGCGATGATGAAGATGCAGGTGTGTGTGATATAATAGAACACTGGTTGAATCTGCCATGATGAAGATGCACGTGTGTGTGATATAATAAAACACTGGTTGAATCTGCCATGATGAAGATGCACATGTGTGTGATATAATAGAACACTGGGTGAATCTGCCATAATGAAGATGCACGTGTGTGTGATATAATAGAACACTGGTTGAATCTGCCATGATGAAGATGCACGTGTGTGTGATATAATAGAACACTGGTTGAATCTGCCATGATGAAGATGCACGTGTGTGTGATATAATAGAACACTGGTTGAATCTGCCATAATGAAGATGCACGTGTGTGTGATATAATAGAACACTGGTTGAATCTGCCATAATGAAGATGCACGTGTGTGTGATGTAATAGAACACTGGTTGAATCTGCCATGATGAAGATGCACGTGTGTATGATATAATAGAACACTGGTTGAATGTGCCATAATGAAGATGCACGTGTGTATAATATAATAAAACACTGGTTCACTCTGCCATAATGAAGATGCATGTGTGTATGATATAATAGAACACTGGTTGAATCTGCCATAATGAAGATGCACTTCTTGTGTATGATATAATAGAACACTGGTTGAATCTGCTATGATGAAGTGCATGTGTGTGTGATATAATAGAACACTGGTTGAATCTGCTATGATGAAGTGCATGTGTGTGATATAATAGAACACTGGTTGAATCTGCCATGATGAAGATGCACGTGTGTGTGATATAATAGAACACTGGTTGAATCTGCTATGATGAAGTGCATGTGTGTGATATAATAGAACACTGGTTGAATCTGCCATGATGAAGATGCACGTGTGTGTGATGTAATAGAACACTGGTTGAATCTGCCATGATGAAGATGCACGTGTGTGTGATGTAATAGAACACTGGTTGAATCTGCCATGATGAAGATGCATGTGTGTGTGATACAATAGAACACTGGTTGAATCTGCTATGATGAAGTGCATGTGTGTGATATAATAGAACACTGGTTGAATCTGCCATGATGAAGATGCACGTGTGTGTGATGTAATAGAACACTGGTTGAATCTGCCATGATGAAGATGCACGTGTGTGTGATGTAATAGAACACTGGTTGAATCTGCCATGATGAAGATGCACGTGTGTGTGATGTAATAGAACACTGGTTGAATGTATAATAGAACACTGGTTGAATGTGCCATGATGAAGATGCACGTGTGTGTGATGTAATAGAACACTGGTTGAATGTGCCATTATGAAGATGCACGTGTGTGTGATATAATATAACACTGGTTGAATCTGCCATGATGAAGATGCACATGTGTGTGATATAATAGAACACTGGTTGAATGTGTCATAATGAAGATGCACGTGTGTGTGATATAATATAACACTGGTTGAATCTGCCATAATGAAGATGCACATGTGTGTGATATATTAGAACACTGGTTGAATGTGCCATAATGAAGATGCACGTGTGTATGATATAATAAAACACTGGTTCACTCTGCCATAATGAAGATGCATGTGTGTATGATATAATAAAACACTGGTTGAATCTGCCATAATGAAGATGCACGTGTGCATGATATAATAGAACACAATGGTTGAATCTGCCATAATGAAGATGCACGTGTGTATGATATAATAGAACACTGGTTGAATCTGCCATGATGAAGATGCACGTGTGTGTGATATAATAGAACACTGGTTGAATCTGCCATGATGAAGATGCACATGTGTGTGATACAATATAACACTGGTTGAATCTGCCATGATGAAGATGCACATGTGTGTGATATAATAGAACACTGGTTGAATGTGTCATAATGAAGATGCACGTGTGTGTGATATAATATAACACTGGTTGAATCTGCCATAATGAAGATGCACATGTGTGTGATATATTAGAACACTGGTTGAATGTGCCATAATGAAGATGCACGTGTGTATGATATAATAAAACACTGGTTCACTCTGCCATAATGAAGATGCATGTGTGTATGATATAATAAAACACTGGTTGAATCTGCCATAATGAAGATGCACGTGTGCATGATATAATAGAACACAATGGTTGAATCTGCCATAATGAAGATGCACGTGTGTATGATATAATAGAACACTGGTTGAATCTGCCATGATGAAGATGCACGTGTGTGTGATATAATAGAACACTGGTTGAATCTGCCATGATGAAGATGCACATGTGTGTGATACAATATAACACTGGTTGAATCTGCCATGATGAAGATGCACGTGTGTGTGTGATATAATATAACACTGGTTGAATCTGCCATGATCAAGATGCACGTGTGTGTGATATAATATAACACTGGTTGAATCTGCCATGATGAAGATGCACGTGTGTGTGATACAATATAACACTGGTTGAATCTGCCATAATGAAGATGCATGTGTGTGTGATATAATATAACACTGGTTGAATCTGCCATGATGAAGATGCACGTGTGTGTGATATAATAGAACACTGGTTGAATCTGCCATGGTGAAGATTCATGGAATTCACGGAAGCCAAATTTGCAGTCTTGTCTGTAAATGTATATGTGTGTATCTGTGTCTTAAAAAAATAAATAAAAAATACCTACTCTTGCAGTCATGATATTCTTCTCTGTAAAAATCACAGGGTCGGATCTAAGATAACATAATAACATCTATTAGATTTGAGATGATTTAGTGGCATGCTATCTATATCAGTTATTATTACAATACTCTATGTGTACACAATGTATTAGATTGGTGAAGCTGGAAGAGAGTCATATCACACTGAGGAGGCGGGTCCTGGGTTTTTTTAAAGAGTAAATAAAAGCATAAAATGTTTATGATGAATGCGACCATGACACAAAATTGCCACTTAATAAAAACATTTTACAAAATATTATTTCATGCTGCCTGAGCAGAAGATATTTTTTGCTATTTTATTTACATTTTGACCATTGTTTTTACAAATTACACATAAAAATGGAACATTTTTGTAATATGACGACAGGCCATAATGATAATTTTGACGATGAAATGAGCATTTTTTTTCGCCCAAAGTCAGCACAAGTCGATAAGTTATTAGGAATAGTGAGAAGTCGAAGTCGCCATAATATTCTGGACCTAATCCGATTTTAAAAATGAAATCACACAACAGATGTCAAGACCCCGACTTGTTTATTGTCATAGCTCACTTGGCACCTTGTCGCTGATGTTGGACAGTGTTTTCACTTTGGCACCAGACTGTATCCTTGAGTGGACAGGAACCAGGATATTAACAGAAAATAGTTTATATACCAGACTGTATCCTCGAGTGGACAGGAACCGGCATATTAACAGGAAATAGTTTATATGCCAGACTTTCCTCTAGTGGACAGGAACCGGCATATTAACAGGAAATAGTTTATATGCCAGACTGTATCCTCTAGTGACCAGGAACCGGCATATTAACAGGAAATGGTTTCAATGCCAGACTGTATCCTCGAGTGGACAGGAACCGGCATATTAACAGGAAATAGTTTATATGCCAGACTGTATCCTGGAGTGGACAGGAACCGGCATATTAACAGGAAATAGTTTATATGCCAGACTGTATCCTGGAGTGGACAGGAACCGGCATATTAACAGGAAATAGTTTATATGCCAGACTGTATCCTCCAGTGGACAGGAACCGGCATATTAACAGGAAATGGTTTATACGCACGCACACTATAGTGTTTTACCTTGTTCAATTTCAAAATCAACCAACAAATGTTAATACTCATGACAAATTTTGTTGTGAAGAGATCAAATACATGTCATAGTCTAATGTTGACCTTATTCAGATACACCCGTAATCGGACTATTGTTTCTCAAAGTGCTGCGTGTCGCATCGTATGCTGTGACCAGTCAAGCATTGTCAATCCTCGCCCACATTCATTTAAGTAATGCCAGAAAATACTAATAAATTCTAATACATAATGGGGGAAATCAAAGTTTGTAAGCATTGTAATATATTACTTGTAGTCGGTGAAAGAGACTTAAAGAATTAATAATAAAAAATTAGGGGTAAATTTTAATTGCAATTGCTTGTGGTTCAATTAAGCATTATTTTATATCTAATTTTATCACCTTTCATTTCCAAGGGATGCAATGTCTATACATTTAACCTTTTGATGTGGAGAAGGACATTTAGGCCACTTACAGCTTTACAGGGAAAGCAATATCTGTATCATTTTAGCAGTGCTGTGAATCAAACATTTACTGTGCATTGCATGTGAGCGCTTTTTTGCAGTCAACAAGAAATACAAAATGTTCTATTAATGAGAAAGTTAACTCTTACTTATTGTGATAATATGTTTACTTTACAATGTCCACTAAGTTAACGTTTCTTGGCAATGACGTAAACAAAATGATGACTCCCATGAAATTGCATGTGATTTGCTGGCTATTTTTATTTACAAAGCAACTGACAACTGTTATAAACTGTACATAAATGCTTTTAAATTCTACATTGTTAAATAATATATCTATTTTTACTACTTTACAGTTATTCTTTTTGTTATTTTATGAATTAAAGTTGAATTTATTTGATTAAACTTTTTAGTGATTTTTGTCAGATTAGATAAATTCACGGGAGGTGTGGCCTCAAAATATATTTCCCCTTAAAGGTCCACAATCATGGCACATTATTAATACACAGTATATCAAACAAATACATAAACATTACAGTATTAAAAATAAAAAACAAAAATACCGTCCCAGTTATTAATAAAGTGACTTTTTGTAAAACGCTTGGGGAAAAAACCCACTGCTCAGTCGATTTGACCCACATCAGACCTGTGACATAGCATCAGGCATTCTGTTAGTAGGTCAACATGCTGACAGCAGAGAATGATTGTTAAAAAAACAGCTGATTCTTAACAGACGCTAGTTTAGACATTTTGGTCTTAACACATTTGTACATCTACTCTAATGGTACCTCGATTGGTGAGGAAGTGGTATATAAGCACATTAACCTAGTTACCTACCTACCTGTGAGACAGCAGAACACAAGTTCAGTACCGACTTTTAAAAATGGGATATTAACATTTGACTGTAATAAAAATATGTGTTCAGATCAGAACGCATTTAAAACAACAAGCAGAATAAATAACATTATTTTCTGTATTAATATCACATAAAATAAGGATCTGAATTTATTGTCTTAGACAGATTGGTATGATGCCGATATAGATATATATATAGTGTGTGTGTACATGCGTGTGTGTGTATATACAACTTTGTGTGTGTGTATGTATGTATGTGTGTGTGTATATATATATATACATACATACGCACGCGCGCAATGTTTGTATTTAATTATGAAATACAAGCCCCATATTCTTTTTATCGTTCTAGGCTTGGTACCTTCCACTGGCGTAGGCATGATTTTATATTGGGATTGGGGGAGGGGGGGGGGGGAGAACCCACACTATGTATATACATGTGTATATATGATTTTATCAAATTTAATAGTTTTAAAAAAAAATTGATGGGGGTGGGTTCTAGTAGGCCCCCTCCCTACATTACCACTGCAGGGACAGCGCATGGCCTAACACTTTTCAAAGAGGCACTTTTGTGGGTTATATTTGTTGTATCTGTGAAAATGTCCTCAACTAATTTGAAAAAAAGAGTCGTACCACTATATTATACACTGCCACTCGTGCTCTGGTACCCTCCCCGCCTCCTCCCCCTCACCCTTTTGAGCTCTAGTTTTACTCATGCTCGTTGTGGTTTCTTGTTTGCTGTATTATGCGCAATTGTAGAACATGTGCCGGTGGGGATACAGGCTTGGAACAGATATGTTTAAAAAAATAATAATAACAAAAATAATAACAAAAATAGGTGTCATATTTATCGACCACCTTAAATAATTGTCGTAATTCCCAGGGATGAAGTGGTTACTGCAGATCCTATCCCATCATGATGGTCCTTTCCATTATGCACGGGTTCTGTTTAAGTCTTAATAACCACTTCCATGCAAACCCTGTGATTGTTGGTTTGTTTAAAGTTTGGAAAAACTGCTGCTTTGATACATCCAAACACTAAACAAAGGTTCACCATATTTTCAATTTGAAAACTATCTCCAAAAGAATATTCCATCCATACAATTCAATATAATATAATACAATTTTCGCATTTTAAAATATGTGTTCCACCTTCCCAGTAAAATGTCTGAAAGGCTGCGAATCATGCTTTCATGTTATGCCAGTTAGCGCGTCATGGGGTCACGTGACTTGGCTCTTGGAGTCGACGGGCGTTTTGGCAAGTGATGGGAAAAACATTACTTTTTATTGCAAATATATTAAAAACGTGTCAATTTTTTTTAATTTATTTTATTGATACTTCATATATATTGTAAAAGGTATACGTAGAAACCAAACAATAGTGAATTACGTTTTTGATAAACGTTGACCTTTAAAAGGGTTAATTAAATTAATGCTGAATCAGTGAATGATTCAAATACATTTTAAATGCAATATGCATTACAAATTTAGTTTTGACTGCATTACAAATATGATTAGAACTACGGCCCCTTTGTTGATTGTCAATTAAATTATGTAATCGGGTCAAAACCACAAATAGTATTATCGAAGTCGTGAATTAGGAACGAATTTAATTTGGTACGAAATTGAAATATGACGAGAAGAGTTATTTCCCATATCATGGTCCGCGTAGATTGTTAGCCATAATAAACTGGATACTTTCGATTGTTTCACAACTAACTCTGTAACTGAAATCAATCTAGTTAAATTCGTATTTTATTTAAATACTTATGATAAATACCATCCATATATCTTTAGGTAATCTCTTTGTTGGCAAAGTAACTTTTTCACCACTGGAGGCAGCCATCTTTCTTTTCCCATTAGAATTAGTATAAAATATAAACTGTAAAAGACAGATTTTGTTTTGTTTTTCTGATCAAGGGAAGAGGTCTATTTGTAAACAAGTACGTTTGTTCTATGTGGTATAAACACATAGAGTAGCTTTAACATTTAGTATATGGTGTTTGACATTTGACCTAGAGTGTAAATCTCATTTAACTTACATTTGTTAAGGTTAAGGATTGCTATTTTCGAATACTAATTTTTAATATATCAAAGGGAAATAACTGTTATCATCAAATTGACGTAGCCGTGATCAATGTTTTAATGAATTCTTTGCAGTCCAAAACTTCGAAATTTTACGTGTGTAAATGTTTTTATAGTAAAAATATTTTTCTTAAATGTTATCGTATGCATGTTGTTTACAAATCAAAAGACCAATTCATTTCCGCCTACGGACAGGTAGGCTTTATTTTGTCGTATTTTTCCTCCTTTGATAACAGAGATCTACATTTAAGTAGACTCCCCTCAAGGTTGTACTATACCAAATAAATTCCCATAGGCGACTATGTTAACGTTTGTGTTTAAAACACTATATGCAATATATGAACTAAACTATGACCCATAAATATTAGTACTACAACCCCAACCTCAAAGTATTAACTGAAGAAAATGGTACCTTTTATGGCTCATTTTCGGTATAACCCGATGTTTTTACAACCACCCTAGTTTCGCACAATATTTCAGTGTCTTTTTTCCAGATGAATTTTTTTTTTTTTTTACAGCCAACACATTCACATTTATCACCAATCACAGGACTATCAAAAGTTGGGTGCACCTCGAACTTTGATCCAGCCAAATGTTATTTGGTTTTGTACTACTTATATCAAAGGGTGTCACAATACATCAATGCATCATGATACTACTGCTGACTATACGATACATGATACCCTTGCTTACTTCGATTCCTATTTTTAATTTTGATTTACCAACACAAATTCATACTGAGGTGTTCTTACTGAAAGTTATTTCCTTCAAGGATGGAAACAGTGAAGTGGAAGAAGGTGTGGCTGCTTATGTCTATGATGTGGCTGCTTATGTCTATGATGTGGCTGCTTATGTCTATGATGTGGCGTTTCCACTTTAACACTGCGGTTAATCAGTGTTTCGCTTTTATTGTGTTTATTTCTAATTTTTAAATCATTTTACCCAAGCTTCAACTTCTTGTTTTACTGGCAAAACACTGTGAATCAAGTATCGTGATACATTTCGTTTTTGTATCGTGATACGTATCATACCGTGACACCCCTACTCCCCTCCCAGTATAGCCATGCAACAATATATATGAACATCCATCCATCTAATCTATCTAATCTGTCTGTCTGTCTGTCTGTCTATTTATCTGTCTATCTACTAGTATCTATCTACTAGTATCTATCCATCCATCCATCCAACCATCCATCCATCCATCTATCTATCTATCTATCTATCTATCTACTAATATCTGTCTGTCTGTCTTATCTATCTACTAGTATCTATCTATCTATCTATCTTATCTATCTTATCTATCTATCTATCTATCTATCTATCTATCTATCTATCTATCTATCTATCTATCTATCTATCTATCTACTAGTATCTATCTATCCATCTATCTATCTATCTACTAGTATCTATCTATCCATCTATCTATCTATATGCTAGTATCTGTCTGTCTGTCTATCTATCTATCTATCTACTAGTATCTATCCATCTATCTATCTATCTATCTAGTATCTATCTATCTATCTATTTTTCTATCTATCTGTCTATCTGTCTGTCTGTCTGTCTGTCTGTCTGTCTGTCTATCTACCAGTATCTATCCATCCATCCATCCATCCATCCATCCATCCATCCATCCATCCATCTATCTATCTATCTATCTATTAGTATAGATAACTGAAATCTAGTACTCACGGACAATACCTTGTGTTTCCCTATCAGCTCACTTGACGGAGCACTGGAGTCTTGAACAGAGAACTCCTGATTTGAATCGATTCAGTAGAAGTTGATTTATCCTTTAAATTTGGAGACATCATGAGGACTGGGTGTGTTCTTACCACAACATTGATAACCCAGTAAGAAGCACAGGCACTTGACACAGATTGATAGGCCCTATACAAGAATAAAACTCTAAATTGTTGTATATTGGTAAATTTGATATATTTTCACAATATTTTGCTCATATTCTCTTTATACATGACGATTTTATTGACATTTAACGAATATTTACATATAGCAAAAATTACGATTCCTACTATATAATAGGGATCGAACCTTTTTGGTATATGTAAATATTTGTTAAATGACAATAAAATTGTTAGGGCCTATGTATTAAGACAGTAAACTCAAATATTGCGGAAATTTTTTTAATTTATCACAATACACAAAATTCACTTTTGTATACTCATCTACAAATATATCACATTGGTTTACCAATATAGAACAATGTTGTGTCAAGTGCCTGCAGTAAGAACTTGTAAGTTTCAACTGCCCAGGGCCCACAGATCTGACAGGTAGTTTCACATAATCAGTGTGGGAGGGAGTTTGTAGCAGTTGTTAATACTGCTAACTGGCAACGACAACGGCTTGTGGCAGTATTCTTAGATGTGCTGAGCGCTCAACTCTTGTAGACTCCCTGCTTTGACTTATCTCTTAGATCTGAAATAGACTCGTCCAAGTTTTATACCTATTGTTGTTATGATATGCAGCTATTTTGATATATTAAACAAAGTCCACACTCAGTCACTATAAGTGGTATTTACGAAAAAGGTATATATGTAATATTTAAGTAATAGTATGTTTGATATATATACTAGATTAGAATGTTTGAAATGTCTTTAGTTCTTTATATAGCGATAGTTTTATCCAAACCAAAAGGCATTTTAAGTGTATATACTAGATTAGAATGTTTGAAATGTCTTTAGTTCTCTATTTAGCGTTAGGCCTTGAAAGAAAAAGGGTGTGACACAGACGAAAAACTCCAGGGTGTGTTACAAGAGGTAAGCGTATTCGCAGTAGCAGGACTCCAGGGTGTGTTACAACAGGTAAGCGTGTCCGCAGTAGCAGGACTCCAGGGTGTGTTACAACAGGTAAGCGTGTCCGCAGTAGCAGGACTCCAGGGTGTGTTACAAGAGGTAAGCGTGTCCTTAGTAGCAGGACTCCAGGGTGTGTTACAAGAGGTAAGCGTGTCCGTAGTAGCAGGACTCCAGGGTGTGTTACAAGAGGTAAGCGTGTCCGTAGTAGCAGGACTCCAGGGTGTGTTACAAGAGGTAAGCGTGTCCTTAGTAGCAGGACTCCAGGGTGTGTTACAAGAGGTAAGCGTGTCCGTAGTAGCAGGACTCCAGGGTGTGTTACAAGAGGTAAGCGTGTCCGTAGTAGCAGGACTCCAGGGTGTGTTACAAGAGGTAAGCGTGTCCGTAGTAGCAGGACTCCAGGGTGTGTTACAACAGGTAAGCGTGTCCGTAGTAGCAGGACTCCAGGGTGTGTTACAACAGGTAAGCGTGTCCGTAGTAGCAGGACTCCAGGGTGTGTTACAAGAGGTAAGCGTGTCCGTAGTAGCAGGACTCCAGGGTGTGTTACAAGAGGTAAGCGTGTCCGTAGTAGCAGGAGAAAATGTTGAATTGGGCGTTCCTGGAATATAAATTATTATGTGACGACATCTTAACACTTTTTAAAGAGTGGTTATTTTATGTCCATTGTATG